>NC_058411.1:55437931-55523928 GCF_002201575.2 Neomonachus schauinslandi | reverse complement strand
GAGAGACACAGGGAGAGAGGGACACAAGCAGGGGGAGCGGGAGAGGGAGAAGCAGGCTCGCCGCGGAGCAGGGAGCCCGAGGCGGGGCTCGATCCCAGGACCCCGGGATCACGACCCGAGCCGAAGGCAGACGCCCAACGACTGAGCCACCCAGGTGCCCTAAGATTTTATTTATTTATTTGACAGAGAGAGAGACACAGCGAGAGAGGGACACAAGCAGGGGGAGCGGGAGAGGGAGAAGCAGGCTCCCTGCCGAGCAGGGAGCCCGATGCGGGGCTCGATCCCAGGACCCCGGGATCGTGACCTGAGCCGAAGGCAGACGCTCAACCACTGAGCCGCCCAGGCGCCCCAAGCATCTGACTTGATTTCAGCTCAGGTCATGATCTCAGAATTGTGAGATCAAGCCCAGTGTCAGGCTCTGCACTCAGTGAGAAGTCTACTTGTCCCTCTCCCTCTGTTCCCCCCCCCCACACTGTGTGCACATGCTCTCTCTCTGTCTCTCTGTCTCTCTCTCTCAAAGAAGTGAATAAAATCTTAAAAACTAAAAACAAAAACATGGATGTTCTGCCCTTCTTAACACAAAGCTTTATTTGCTACATAAAGATAATAACACATCTTTCTGTTCCTGTATTACAGAATAATATTGAGGTCCCATCTTTGTTCCAGCTAAAGGTTATCACTTCAAAATGTGAATATTAACATACGATACTGATACATGAAAAAAAACACTGTTGGTAGGAACTCAGGTACCACAAATACCAAGCAATTATTTGTTATTTCCTGGAAGATGATTATTTACCTGTTATTAGCTTTGAGTAAAACAAAGTTACAATATAACACTCAGAGGCATGGAAGTTTAAATATACATTCCGTCAATAAGCTGAGAAAATAAGGAAGCTTTACCTTGGGAGATTCTGTAAGTATCTTCTTGGTACTACTGAAAATGGCATTCTTTGCCATTGGAATCTGCCCAGTTGTACACTGGAATGAAGCACAAAATTAAATGCTAAAGTTGTGTAACTTGATCCTAACTCGGAGAATATTGCTACACTATCTTAGTCTTCAAAAGATTCAAATTTATTTGTATTTAAACCCAGTGAGGTAAGGCCATTTTGTATTCAAAAGAATATCTCCAAAGAGGAAGTTCACCAGGGAGTGTTTGATCCTGGAGACACTCTGAATAATTCACATCAGAAGTGTGCCAAAAAACGGATCACAGTTTTACTTAGAATTTGGCTTACAGACTCAGTTTATTGAAATTCAGACGAAAGTCTCCAGAAGAAACTTTGGACTGAATCTTTAAAGAGACAAAGTTCAGTTAAAAAAAAAAAAAGGGCTAATAGCAGAAGAAAGTTGTCCCACAATACCATTTTATTTCAGTATAAAAGCTCTGGCAGCAGCAGGCTGAATAAATAAATAAATAAAGCTGTGGGTAATGACTGGTAAACTACCTTTAACAGAAAACATACCTGCAATTAGTGAGTTTCTCTCTATTCTAGCTTAGGTGCCACCTTCTGTTTTTATGCTACATGTTTAATGTTTTTTTTTAATTTTTTTTTAATTTTTAATTTTTTTAATTTTTAATTTTTTTTACTTTTAAAGTTTTTTTTATTTAAATTCAATTAGCCAAGGTATAATACATCATCAGTTTTTGATATAATGTTCAATGTTTATAAATTCATGGCTGCTATCCAAAAGGAAAGTGATGATTCAGATTTTAAGAAGTTGTTTTATTTGATACTATGTGATACTGATTTTGGAGAAGACACTGAACATGAGATGTCTAAAAATGAAGGAAAAAAGCCTAAAAAGCTAAGGAAAGTAGATAATATCTAGAAAACTTTTTAAGTTTTTAGAGTGAGGATGGGATCTGAAACTGATTTTTATGTTTATATCCCAAAACTAACATTTTAAATGTTATTCCTAAAAATATTAAAAGTATTAAAGATGGGCAAGTAAAGTTAGGAACTAGAGGATTGGAAAATAGAAGTATATAAGAGGTGAAATAAACATAAAACAGACTAATATGTAGAAACAGGTATAACAAATTGTATAAAGATCACTATAAATTTAAATTAAGTTAAAAAGCCAAAGAATATTTTGGGGCACCTTGGTGGCTCAGTCGTTAAGCGTCTGCCTTCGGCTCAGGTCATGATCCCAGGGTCCTGGAATCGAGCCCCGCATCAGGCTCTCGGTTCTGCAGGAAGCCTGCTTCTCCCTCTCCCACTCCCCCTGCTTGTGTTCCCTCTCTTGCTGTATCTCTCTCTGTCAAATAAATAAATAAAATCTTAAAAAAAAAAAGCCAAAGAATATTTTTAAATATTATATTAGTGGTAAGTGTAATGATATGTTTAAATACCTAATCATTAATACCATTTTAATTTAATGAATTAAGTTGTAGATCATAAATACAAAAAAGATGCTAAATTATTTATCTCATGTAAGGGAAAGTAAAATGACATAATTTTGTTCGTCCCTTGATAATTTTTATATATATAATAAAAATGAATTTGATTGTTTACAGATAACCACCATTTTTCAAGTCACCAGTAAACATTAAAGAAAATTTAACTTGGTTCATATGAAACATAAAAAAATGGAAATTTTCAGAAAGTTGTAAAAAATTTGTAAATTTGTAAATTTGTAAAAAATACAAAGCAAGGTATTATATTTCAAAATATTTAAATTAGAGGGATTAATTAAACTTCATAAGAGAAAATCTTGGGTTTAAATTGAAATGATAAATTCCAACTATATTCTGTTTACCATTATTTCATTTAAATAACTGAGAATAGTTAAAAATAAAAGATGACAAAAACATTGTCAAGTGAATTTATCCCCAAATTAAATAAGAGCAGCAATGTTATTTATAAGCAAAAAATAATTCCAGGCAGAAAGCTGCTCTACATATTATTGCAAACATACAGACAATTCCATGTATCCTAATGTACAATGCCATGGCCCAAATGCCTTTTCTTAATTTTTCACTGATTTAAAGTTCTCTTGTCCCTGGTATCATCTGATTGGTGGACATGTGTTTTTCACCAAAACTCAGTTCAAGAATCACCTTCTCTACAGCCTCTTTCAAATAATGCACTCCACCCTGCCAGACCTTCCAGACTCCCCAACAGCTAATTGAATCTGCTCTCTGTTGTAATAACTTCGTTTATGTATATTTATTAAAGTTCTTACACTTTGTCCTATGTTCATCTGCCAGCTTATCCAAACAGATTGAGTTCCTTAAAGTTAAGATACTATGTATTATTCATCTTTGTGGCAGATATAGGCTAGTCACTCACAAAACCTATTTTCTTTACTTCTTGGGCACACAATTAGACAGTATTTCTCAGCCTTTCTTGTAATTGGTGTAGCTCTAAGTTTTAACTAATGGCCTGTGGGTACAAATGATAGACACATTTTCAAGGCCTTGTCCATATAGAGTTTCTCCTTGTCATCCTCCATGCTGTTTTGCCTTCTGGCTTGATGCTTATGACAATGGTGACTTGAATGCTTGAAGAAAATGGGTTCCCTAAATGCTGCAGTAAGAAAAGTGCTTCTTGAAGTTTAGAAACATAGTTTTGGACTTCTCACTAGAGGAAAAACTAATATAAACTTCTATTGTATCGACCACTGTGATTTTGTGGTTTACCTCACATCAGCTAACATCACACAATTTGAAGCTGTTTTTTTAATATCTTCAACACCTGGCACTTGCCATCTTAATAACATTTGCTGAATAAACAAGTAACATGTCCTTAACTATCCTCTGTACCTTGTACCTCCAATGAACACAAAACATCTCTTTTCAACCATCCAACATACCCATTCTTTTGTAATAATCTGAAATGTGATGAATAATCAGTTCCTGTGCCATTCAGAATCCCATGAATACTTTGGCTTTAATATTTTCATTGAGTCTGGAGAAATAATTGAGCTTAAAAAATTATGTACTGCACAGTAAATTAATTTTCTTAGTAAAATATCTTATTTTTTAATAAAATCGAAATAATCATTTCATAATATCAGACTCTGAGTTACATATCTTTATTAAAAATTAATTCAAATAGGAAATCAAATAATAATCCTTCCTGGTGAAGCTAGAATATAAGTTTTTTTTGACATGGAAGACCATGTGTTAAGTTTTATAATAAAATTCCTTAAATTATTAGAGAATACATGGAATTGTTGCTGTAGTTAAATTGTTTCCAAAACACTGTATCAATATTGCTTTGGCAATATTACATTGTCAAAGTATAATAAAATATTTTTTTGCTGTAATGGTGTATTAAAAAAAAAATGTTTTAATGTTAGGAGCCGCTGGGTGGCTTAATCGGTTAAGCGTCCAACTCTTGGTTTCAGCTCAGATCGTGATATCAGGGTTGAGAGACTGAACCCTGTGTCAGCGCTCCACACTCAGTGGGGAGTCTGCTTAAGATTCTCTCCCTCTCATATTATGCAGCCATCAAAAGGAATGAGATCTTGCCATTTGCAACAACGTGGATGGAACTGGAGGGTATTATGCTGAGCGAAATAAGTCAATCAGAGAAAGACATGTATCATATGACTTCACTGATATGAGGAATTCTTAATCTCAGGAAACAAACTGAGGGCTGCTGGAGTGGGGGGGGTGGGAGGGATGGGGTGACTGGGTGATAGACACTGGGGAGGGTATGTGCTCTGGAAAGCGCTGTGAATTGTGCAAGACTGTTGAATCTCAGATCTGTACCTCTGAAACAAATAATGCAATATATGTTAAGAAAAAAAAAAAGAAGAAGATAGCAGGAGGGGAAGAATGAAGGGGGAAATCGGAGGGGTAGACAAACCATGAGAGATGATGGACTCTGAAAAACAAACTGAGGGTTCTAGAGGGGAGGGGGGGAGGATGGGTTAGCCTGGTGATGGGTATTGAGGAAGGCACATTCTGCATGGAGCACTGGGTGTTCTGCACAAACAATGAATCATGGAACACTACATCTAAAACTAATGATGTAATGTATGGGGATTAACATAACAATAAAAAATAAAAAAATAAAATAAAACAAATTGAAAAAAAAAAAGATTCTCTCCCTCTCCCTCTGCCCCTCCCCCTGCTCATGCACACGTGTTCTTTCCCTCTCTCTCATTCTCTAAAATAAACAAATCTTTAAAAAAATTTTAATGGTAGTACATATATTTTTTAGAAACTACATAGATTATAGTTTCTATGAAGCATATACAAATAGAATATACAAAAACTTTTGTATTAATTATCCTTGCAATATTGTATCTTTCATCATATCTTCTTTATATTAAAAGACTGTATTGGCAGTTGTCTAACCCATATATTTTATTTTTTAACTCATATATTTTAATATCAACTTCCCACTTTGATTACTTAACTCATGTTCATTGAGATCTGGTGGTGAAGTTAAGGAAGTAGGGAAAAATATAAAACAAAGGATCATCAAAAATAGTGGGCTTGCAAAAATATAAGCAATAAGAGAAGAACTATGAGAGATATCTGAGGCAGAAATCATGATATCATAAGTGGAGAGTCAAAACTGTGATCAAGGCACAGAATAAAGGCTGTAGAGAGGAATAAGAATATTTTGACTCATGAGGCTGAAGGGAATGTGGTTATTTGTAAATACAGAACTATTTCAGTGCTGAAACAGTAAGTAGGTCTTCCATTTTAGTTAAGGAGGAAGTCATTTGTTTAGAGACAGTTTTCAAAAAAAGGAAGGGAAATCAGTTGGGAATTTAATAATGTAAAGGCAGAAAGGCAAGCCTTTTAAATTAAGTTATAAGGGAGAGTGGGCTAGGTCAGGAAAGGACCATGCAGTTGTTAATAGACAAATTATGAATTAGACCAAAAAGAGGTCACTAAATTCAAACTAATAATGCAACAATATAATTTTTGGGGTAGTATATAAATAAGTACTTACTTAATTAGAAATTTACTGAATTAGCAGAAGAGTCAATGATATTTTTTAAATATATTTTGATTAATTTAAATATTTTCTATCTTGAGGAATAAACGTAAGAATATTTGATCTCATTATCTCCCTACCATGACAAAATAGTATCAATTAGCCAATTTTGTTACCTAATAGGAGATGAACACTGATGTCATTTTTATATTTAAGAGGAAACTATGAAGTAGGAAGGATATTTATATTCACATACAAAAGAGATTAAAAAAAAGCAAAGGGCAATCATGAATATTACTTGCATGCTAAACGTAGCAGGGGCGTTTTAAGCACCATGTACATACTAAAAATTGTCTTACACACACACAAACACAAAAAGCAAAACAACAACAACAAAAACAACTGAACAGTGGAAAAGTTGAGCTGGCATTGTCACAATGATCTTTTAAAAGGTTAGGCAGACCCTAGCTTGGAGAAATTCTATCCCTCTTGGAAGTAAACTTAACTAAAGTGAATCAGTGCTGAAATTCCGACCAATGACTTGTGATGTGATTTTGTTTGCTATGTCTACGAAGAGGCAGGGTCTTTAAACTTTAGTAGTATACTGAAGGAAAAAATTACCAGAATATAAAGCCATAATAGAGTTGTAGATAGTGAGGAAATATATAGCATTCTCTTTAAAAAAAAAAAAATCACTGGATGTTCTGTTCTTAAGAAGAGAGGAAGTTAGTCAGAGGGACAAAATAGGTAGAAAAAGAGATGTGGTTGAGATATTTTTAATAGTGTAATAACAGAAATAAGCATAGATTGTATATGGCAGATTGTATTGTCTGATGTATTTATAGCCCCTTTCTTGTGGAAGGAGATATCCTTGGCCCACTGACATCAAGCTTAGCTATGTGACTTGCTTTGGACAATGAAAGTGAATAGAAATTGATGTGTGAGAGCCATCACCAGGTTCTGCTGTGAAGATGATGTGGGGCAGGGCACCAGCAGGAAACATGAGCAGGAAATAAACATTTCCTCTTTAAATTTGAGATTTGTTACAGCAACATAAGTTACCCTATGTGATACCGTGTATCACTTTTTGCTAAATGGCACTGAAAAAGACTCCATAGAACACTATAGCTCACTTTATGAATAAGAGAAGAACTTCGGGGAAATATTAATCAGTGCATTGGGAAAAGGACTCTTTCTATCAAAATTATGAAGAGGCTCCCAGGGAAACACTATTCACAGACTGAAAGGAAACAAATGCCTTTGCAATTAAAACTAGAGCAATGTGGTCCTTAGCAGAGGGCAAAGAAGGAGACTGGCGTTTTGGAACTCGCATAGTATGGCAGGTTACCATTAAATGGAAATGGACATGTATAATGGGAGGGAGGGACAAATCTAGGATTTTCATAAATCCAGTTGTGTTCCTATTTATGATTCAATTATCAAGGAGTCCACATTTAGTTTTTTTTTTATTATTGTTTAGGGGTTTTTTTTGCTCTATATGCCTTTTTCTTCCTTTTTTAAATAAAGATTTTATTTATTTACTTGTCAGAGAGAGAGAGATAGAGCGAGAGAGCCCAAGCAGGAGGAACAGCAGGGCAGAGGGAGAAGCAGACTCCCTGCTGAGCGGGGAGCCCGATGCAGGACTTGAACTTCGGACCCTGGGATTATGACATGAGTCGAAGGCAGATGCTTAACTGACTGAGCCACCCAGGTACCCCTCTATATGCCTTTTCAACAACACACAGGGTTTAGCTACTATCCATAGGTGAGTGGTTCTCAAGGCTGGTTTTCAAAATCTGCCCTTATGTTTCAGATCTATATAGCAAACCACTAAAAATCTCCACGTGATGTTCCATAGGTACCTTTCCATTTTTCATCAGGGTTAACAGCAATAACATTTTTATTACCTAGACCAAAAATCTGGATGTTATTCTAGACGCCTCTCTTATTCAGTTAATGGTTAATAAGTCCATTTGATTCTATTTCTTTAACCCTGCTTTGATTAGTGTCCCTCTTGCCTATGCTCCTCATTAATTCACCTCGAAGGTTACAATCATATCTTAGTTTCTTTGCCTTTGGGCTCACTACAAAGCAATATTAGTCCTCAATGCTATCATCTTAGGAGCTATCAAAAAAAGTAAATTTGGGGCGCCTGGGTGGCTCAGTTGGTTAAGCAACTGCCTTCAGCTCAGGTCATGATCCTGGAGTCCCGGGATCGAGTCCTACATCAGGCGCCCTGCTCAGCAGGGGGTCTGCTTCTCCCTCTGCCCTCTTCCCTCTTGTGCTCTCTGTCTCTCATTCTCTCTCTCTCAAATAAATAAATAAAATATTTTTTAAAAAATGTAAATTTAACCATAGAAGGGACTCTTCTGTTCTGAAACTATTTAGTGAATCTCCATTTGCTAAAAAAGAAGTGATTAAACTTTGTAGCATATAATTCCAAGCTTTTCATGATCTTCTTGAGTTTCTTCTCTGAAATAATTTTCTACCACTTTCTTCATACAACCTACACACAAAGCTTATTAACCTCTATGATTTGTGAAGTAGTCCCTCATCATAAAACACATTTTATACAGAGGTATGTCAGAAATATGGTAAATGAATACTCAAATACATTAAAAACTCTATTTACTCCACATTTATCTGATAAAGCATTTCATCTCTAATTTTTAGCAAAACTATTTCAATTATTTCTTCATTTTTTTCATGCCATTGATGTATACAGTATCCAGACAAAGAAGGTAAGTATTGATAGTTCCTGACACCATGTAAAATCATCTCAATCACAAATATTCAATCTATTCCCTTTGTACATCATGTAGTGTCCATAGAGACACAAAAATGAGTTATTTCATAGTGTGTGCACAGATAGCTTGTGAAAAACAGTGTTTGTGTGATCTATTTAATATAGTGTTTTTAAAGCAGACTCCACTAGTATCTGATTCAGATAATTAATTTAAACTGACAAAATATTTTTAAATGAATCATTCAAGTTGTGCTCAAATGAAAAATTTAGGACAAGTAGTTTATATGTGTGCCTCAAGCTTAAGAAACAGCTCCCTATTCTCATTGTTTGTCACAACAGGGGTTTCAATGGATGAATGGCTTTGAGATCACATTAAATGCCTTGCAGCTTATCCAGATGCTGGAATAAAAATGTAGAAAACAAATATGCTCTTGTGGAAATCAGCCCTTCACAAATTTAGGTGCAAAGATCCACTGCAGGGTATTAAAAAAAAAAATGCAGGGCCACTAGACCAAGCAATGATGCCTCATTTTTCTTAATCATAATTTCAATCATCCTAAGACTAGGATAAAGTCAGAATTCAGACAACAGTAACAGGAAATAAATGAATGCACTTGATCATTTTTCAGTCTTCTGAATTCTGACATTATTTAGTTGAGATAAATGCGATTCTTACTTTTCCACACATATTATCACTGAAAACAAGTGATTACATAAGTTTTACCTGTGATGAAAAATACAAGAAATATTTAAAACTTACCAAAGTCAGAGTACGTTTTGCTATATCACTCACATTAATAAATTGTACTATCTCTTTTTAACATGTAAAGCTAAATTTATCTAGCTTCCAACATCTCTTGAATATATTTTTTAGGTGAAGCTATTTTATATCTGACTTTCTTAATAATTCCAAGAACAATTGAATTTACTTTTAGTCTCACCTTATCATTATTGAGCCTATGTCCAGGTAAAAAGAGTTCATTGTAGGGGTGCCTGGGTGGCTCAGATGGTTAAGCATCTGCCTTCGGCTCAGGTCATGATCCCAGGGTGCTGGGATCATCAGTGTCAGGGAGCCTGCTTCTCCCTCTCCCTCTGCCTCTTCCCCTGCTCATGCTCTCTCTCTCTCTGTATCTCTGTGTCTCAAATGAATAAAAAAAAAAAAGAGTTCATTGTATAATCTAGGAAAATCACACTTTGGAGAGTAACTATTTCATTGAACAATATCATAGACATGTGCCAAATGCAAACAAATTATTTTTTTCTTAACTGTGCTAATGCTTCCCCTCTACTCAGTTGAATAAATGAGTTTATGGTGCAATACTTCAACCTCACTAAATATTACCTCAACTTGCAGAGAGGCTGTTGGCCCTCCTAATCCCCAGATAGCATCTAACAGGCTAACAGTGAATAGAGAGAGAAGGGTGGGGGGAGAGGCAATCAGACAAACAAAAAGGAACAAAGTTTGTATTGCCTGCATAGACAGGTGTGGAAAGAAAAATAGAAGCTACATCAAGAAGTTTCTGGAAAGAGTAGTATGTACTATTTTCTCTGTTTACTTTTTCTTCAATTCATTCTATCACCCACTAAAACCTGATTTTTCTCCTCACCAAATTTTTTATCTTATTTTTAAAACATGAAATTACTCACATTTCTCACCCCCTCCTGGAAAGTTACCTACATTCACATCCAGTATGAAGTTATTCCTATCCATTTACATTTATTAATCTGATTTCCTGTTCATACAGAATTTTTGTACCCTCCTGTACTCTTCAACAGCTTAACCTTTCAGTCTCAATTAGTTCTTTCTCTTAAAACTAGTAATATAGGTTCACATCTCTGAAGAAAAAGTAAATTAAAAAGTAAAAGTCTCAGAATTTTCTTCCTCCCAAATGGCAGAGATAGTTTGAAAAAAAAAAAAAAAAGAGAGAGAGAGACTAAAGAGGTATGGAAAATGTTTATACAAATAGCTACCAAACCAAACCAAACCAACAAACAAAAGATGCAAAGTATAGTTAACTTCAAAAATTTCCTCAAAGAAATGAGGAAATACTTTTGGATTGGCACAAAGAACTAGAGGAAGATTTCATCCCTACATGCATTGACACACTGTTGAGATGACTAAATCTATGAAGTTTCAGGAATATTCCAAAATTTTCAGATAAACCAATTACATGGAAGTCTGTAGATGTTTGGACTTTTGAAACCGGCTGCTGGGGAGAAAACAGTGAAGTTTGGAAAAGCAGACGATGAGTTCATTTTCTAAGAAGGAAATTAAATCTTGGCAAAGCAATCCACACTGTAAGGGTATGGAATGTAACATATAAATTTGTGGAATCCACAGTTGTGTAAAAAAAAAATTAACCTAGTAAGAGAGGAGAGGAGAGTCCACGTATTATAACAAAACTGAACACATCATCCCATCTTACCATTTAGTTTAGCTACAGAAATGTCAAAGTGCACAAAATTCCTAACCCTCACAATAAAACTGAAGGAAAAATCAGACTGAGATATAATGTAAAGAAAATCAAAAGATTATGAAAAAATACGTATGAATAAAAACACCCAAGCACAAACAAGATGAAAAGATATAAGCAGAAAATTTTTTAAAACACTACAGTGTACAAAAAGAAGAAGAAAGAAACAAAAGATACATACACACAAAAATCATAACAGGAAAATTCAAGGAACCCAAGTAAATGCGGTTCAATGAAATAAAAACATGAGGTCTTAAAGATGAGATAATAAAACAAAATAATAATAAAAAGTAAAATTTTAAACTTAAGAAAACATATTGAGAACCAAGGAAATACCACTAAAGAGTTAATAAATTATTAAAAACAGCAAGGATTAGTACAATGGCACAGAAAACTAAGTTATTATAAAAAAAGACTTTAAAAACCATACTGAATATGGATGAAAAATGACAAATTGATTAAGCACTTAAACATAAAGAAATACATATGAAAGACAAAGGAAATTCAACATAAACTATAATCCATATTTCTGTAGCAGAAAAGCCAACAGATGGTAAAGAAGATTTATTCTACAATATACTCTAGAGAAATTTCTATTACATTGGGGAAATTTAAAAATGGAGTTTTGATAATATGAAGCACACTGCTCTGGGGACATTTAATACAGAATGTTCAGTTCACCATATATTGTATGTAAGTCATTGTTCCCCGACTCTAAAGAAATCAGTGAACAAAACAGAAAAAAAAAAAAAACAAAAAAAAACCTTATTTCACAGAACTTTCATTCTTTTGGAAATATGGCACAAAATTGACAACGTCAGTGACAATTAATTCTGGATGATTTGAACCAGGTATTTTCTATGTTCTTCTTTGAACTTTTCTGTATTTCTAAAGTTTCTGGAAAAAAAAAAAAATCCATGAGTTGGCATTCACTTTTACTAACTCCCTTATCAGCCAAACTTTCGTTTCCCCCAAGACTACTTTTATATTTACTGTAAATATGCTGGATCAGCTTATTAAATATTTACATAAAAGTTACCAAAATCCTACAGGGAGAAAAGAAGAACACCTCAAAATATGTATATCTAAAAAAATAATTACAAGAATAAACTGTAATGTAATCATCTGGCTTTAGATTTAGCAGAGAGGCAATTTTAGTATGTGGAATGTGGAATCAGACAGATTTCGGTTCATGTCCAGCCTGTTCTGCTGAATACCTGGATGACCTTGTGAAATTCACTACAATGTTCCAAATTTTGGTTTCCCTAACTACATAATTTGGTTAATAATGTCTACCTCATAAAAATT
This sequence comes from Neomonachus schauinslandi, assembly GCF_002201575.2. Classification (NCBI taxonomy): domain Eukaryota; kingdom Metazoa; phylum Chordata; class Mammalia; order Carnivora; family Phocidae; genus Neomonachus; species Neomonachus schauinslandi. The sequence continues at coordinate 55,511,491 of NC_058411.1, read as the reverse complement.
GTGTAATATAAAGTATGCACTGGGTTTCATATTCTTATTACAATAACTACAGGATGCAGTTAGTTCTTAATACTATTTTCGTTTTCCCTTTACTCTTCTTTTGTTTTATAAGTCAAAAGCACATCTGGAAAATGATTTAGACGACAGTGGTGCTCAATACTGCATACACATTAGGATCACTAGGGAAGCTTTTTAAAAATACACATGCTTGAATCCCATCACTAGGGATTCTTATATAATTGGTCTTAGGAGGGAATAAAGACTCAAATTTTTTAATCTCCCCAGGTAATTCTTATGTGCAGCCAGGTTTAAGACCCACATATTTAGAAACACTGCAAATGTTATTGTCTCACTAGATTAGTTTTAATTTCTTTAAATTCTTGCATCTACATTTTTTTTTGCATTGAGTCTGCCCAATAAGACAACCACAATCAATGAAATGCAAACTCTTGTCAATTTTGCCTTCTAAATATTTCTCAAGTTCATCTTCTACTCACTTGCTCTCATATTAGCACTCACCTTCATCATCTTTCATGTGGGTATTAAATAGTTTCCTGACTGCTATCTCTCTTTCCATGATTGTTCTTTTCAAGTTTCTTTTTTCAGGCTAGCAATAGAATCTAACTCATCTATTAAATGTTTTCAGTGCTTACTTATCATGCAACATGGAGCTCAAGCTCTGCACCTTGTCCTTCAATGTCCTCCACCCACTTTTCTCCTGCTCAACAATGAGCATCTCTTGCCACTTCCACCACACAACCTGTGTTCAAGCAACATTAAATTGTAGTGTCATAACACTATATGAAATATTGTGTATCTCACTTGTGCCTATGTTGTTTCTTCTTCTTGAAATAACCATCCTTTCTTTCTTTTCTAGGATCATCCTTTGAAATTTATCTCAGAATTTCAGTCCTCCTGAAAAACCCTAGCTGCCTGTTCCAGGCAAAGAATAGCTGCCTTCTGCTCATAACGCACTCCTTGCGTTAGCCACTCCATTAAAATTCTTCTGTTAGACTACACGTTCCTCAATGAAGGCACAATGTCCGTCTTATCTCTGTATTCCCAAAGCTTAGTGTATTACCTGCAGTGATGAATAAATATAAATTGATTAAATTGGTCCAGAAGTGGAAAAATGTATCTAGTAAAGACTTTATAGAGTAGAAAAATTCCTCATTGTAAATGGCATTTAAGAACATTTTTTTTACCAAGTTTTAAGAATATTTTAGTATAACTTATAGATGAAATGAACTTTAGCATTATCACATACAGTGATGAGAATGTTGTAGTATGTGATTTATGGGGTTATTTGTGTCTTGGAATATATGAATTGTGCAGGCCATATTGGTGACCTAGGTTAGCTCTAAGCAAACTTGCTAATAGATCAAAGCAATAACTTCTTAAATTATGGCATTTCATTCTGCTTATAAATGAATAGAAAAATACTCATCTCAAATTAAGGCAAAAACATTTTTGAATCAGCGAATTAAAAGTATTATAATTTTAAATGTTGTACTCTCAAATCTTTTTTACAATGGTATTTCACCAAGGAGCTCCATCAATAATTTATATCACTTTTTAAAAAAATTTTATTGTTATGTTATTCACCATACATTACATCATTAGTTTTTGATGTAGTGTTCCATGATTCATTGTTTGCATATAACACCCAGTGCTCCATTCAATACATGCCCTCTTTAATACCCATTACCAGGCTAACACATCCCCCCACCCTCTCCCCTCTAGAACCCTCAGTTTCTTTCTCAGAGTCCATGGTCTCTCATGGTTCCTCTACCCCTCTGATTTCACCCCTTCATATTACCTTTCTTACTATATTCTTCTTTTTTTTTTAAGATATAATGTATTATTTGTTTCAGAGGTACGGGTCCGTGATTCAACAGTCTTACACAATTCACAGTGCTCACCATAGTACATACCCTCCCCAATGTCTATCACCCAGCCACCCCATCCCTCCCACCCTGCACCACTCCAGCAACCCTCAGTTTGTTTTCTGAGATTAAGAATTCCTCATATCAGTGAGGTCATATGATACATTTCTTTCTCTGATTGACTTATTTTGCTCAACATAATACCCTCCAGTTTCATCCACGTCATTGCAAAGGGCAAGATTTCATTCTTTTGATGGCTGCATAATATTCCATTGTATATATATATATATATATATATATATATATACCACTTCTTCTTTATCCATTCATCTGTTGATGGACATCTTGGCTATTTCCATAGTTTGGCCATTGTGGACATTACTGCTATAAACATTGGGGTGCATGTACCCCTTCGGATCCCTACTTTTATATCTTTGGGGTAAATACACAGTAGTGCAATTGTTTGGTCATATGGTAGCTCTATTTTCAACTTTTTGAGGAACCTCCATACGTTTTCCAGAGTGGCTGCACCAGCTTGCATTCCCACCAACAGTGTAGGAGGGTTCCCCTTTTTCCGCATCCCTGCCAACATCTGTCATTTCCTGACTTGTTAATTTTAGCCATTCTGACTGGTGTGAGGTGGTATCTCATTGAGGTTTTGATTTGGATTTCCCTGATGCCGAGTGATGTTGAGAACTTTTTCATGTGTCTGTTGGCCATTTGGATGTCTTCTTTGGAAAAATGTCTGTTCATGTCTTCTGCCCATTTCTTAATTGGATCATCTGTTCTTTGGGTGTTGAGTTTGATAAATTCTTTATAGATTTTAGATACAAGTCCTTTATCTGATATGTCATTTGCAAATATCTTCTCCCATTCTGTCGGTTGTCTTTTGGTTTTGTTGACTGTTTCCTTTGCTTTGCAAAAGCTTTTTATCTTGATGAAGTCCCAATAGTTCATTTTTGCCCTTGCTTCCCTTGCCTTTGGCGATGTTTCTAGGAAGAAGTTGCTTTGGCTGAGGTCGAAAAGGTTGCTGCCTGTGTTCTCCTTTAAGATTTTGATGGACTCCTGTCTCACATTGAGGTCTTTCAACCATTTGGAGTCTATTTTTGTGTGTGGTGAAGGAAATGGACCAGTTTCATTCTTCTGCATGTGGCTGTCCAATTTTCCCAACACCATTTGTTGAAGAGACTGTCTTTTTTCCATTGGACATTCTTTCCTGCTTTGTTGAAGATGAGTTGACCATAGAGTTGAGGGTCCATTTCTGGGCTCTCTTCTGTTCCATTGATCTATGTGCCTGTTTTTGTGCCAGTACCATACTGGCTTGATGATGACAGCTTTATAACAGAGCTGGAAGTCCGGAATTGTGATGCCACCAGCTTTGCTTTTCTTTTTCAATATTCTTCTGACTATTCGGGGTATTTCTCATTCCATACAAATTTTAAGATTATTTGTTCCATTTCTTTGAAAAAAGTGAATGGTATTTTGATAGGGATTGCACTGAATGTGTACATTGCTCTAGGTAGCATTGACATCTTCACAATATTTCTTCTTCCAATCCATGAGCATTGGAAGTTTTTCCATTTCTTTGTGTCTTCCTCAATTCCTTTCATGAGTATTTTATAGTTTTCTGAGTACAGATTCTTTGCCTCTTTGGTAAGATTTATTCCCAGGTATCTTATGGTTTTGGGTCCTTAATTTCTCTTTCTTCTGTCTTGTTGTTGGTGTATAGGAATGCCACTGATTTCTGTGCATTGATTTTATATTCTGTCACTTTACTGAATTCCTATATGAATTCTAGCAGTTTTGGGGTGGAGTCTTTTGGGTTTTCCACATAAAGTATTATATCATCTGCAAAGAGTGAGAGTTTGACTTTTTCTTTGCCAATACGGATGACTTTTATCTCTTTTTGTTGCCCGATTGCTGTGGCTAGGACTTCTAGTACTATGTCGAATAGCAGTGTGATAGTGAATATCTCTGCGGTGTTCCTGACCTTAGGGGGAAAGCTCTCAGTTTTTCCCCATTGAGAATAATATTCATTGTTGCTTTTGCATAGATGGCTTTTATGATATTGAGGTATGAAACCTCTATCCCTATACTCTGAAGAGTTTTGATCAAGAAAGATGCTGTACTTTGTCAAATGCTTTTTCTGCATCTATTGAGAGGATCATATGGTTCTTGTTCTTTCTTTCATTAATGTATTGTATCATATTCATTGATTTGCGGATGTTGAACCAACCTTGCAGCCCAGGAATAAATCCCACTTGATTGTGGTGAATAATCCTTTTAATGTACTGTTGGATCCTATTGGCTAGCATTTTGGTGAGAATTTTTGCATCCATGTTCATCAGGGATATTGGTCTGTAATTCTCCGTTTTGATGGGATCTTTTTAAATTATTATTATTTATTTTTATTTTTATTTTTATTTATTTATTTTTTTATTCTTATGTTAATCCCCATACATTACATCATTAGTTTTAGATGAAGTGTTCCATGATTCATTGTTTGTGCAGAACACCCAGTGCTCCATGCAGAATGTGCCCACCTCAATACCCACCACCAGGCTAACCCATCTTCCCACCCCCCTCCCCTCTAGGACGCTGTTTGTTTTTCAGAGTCCATCGTCTCTCATGGTTCGTCTACCCCTCCGATTTCCCCTGCTTCATTCTTCACCTCCCGCTACCTTCTTCTTCTTCTTTTTTTTTTTCTTAACATATATTGCATTATTTGTTTCAGAGGTACAGATCTGAGATTCAACAGTCTTGCACAATTCACAGCGCTTACCAGAGCACATACCCTCCCCAGTGTCTATCACCCAGTCACCCCATCCCTCCCACCCCGCCCCCCACTCCAGCAACCCTCAGTTTGTTTCCTACAATTAAGAATTCCTCATATCAGTGAGATCATATGATACATGTCTTTCTCTGTTTGACTTATTTCACTCAACATAATACCCTCCAGTTCCATCCACGTCGTTGCAAATGGCAAGATTTCATTCCTTTTGATGGCTGCATAATATTCCATTGTATATATATACCACCTCTTCTTTATCCATTCATCTGTCGATGGACATCTTGGCTCTTTCCACAGTTTGGCTATTGTGGACATTGCTGCTATAAACATCGGGGTGCACGTACCCCTTCGGATCCCTACTTTTATATCTTTGGGGTAAATACCCAGTAGTGCAATTGCTGGATCATATGGTAGCTCTATTTTCAACTTTTTGAGGAACCTCCATACAGTTTTCCAGAGTGGCTGCACCAGCTTGCATTCCCACCAACAGTGTAGGAGGGTTCCCCTTTCTCCGCATCCCCGCCAACATCTGTCATTTCCTGACTTGTTAATTTTAGCCATTCTGACAGGTGTGAGGTGGTATCTCATTGAGGTTTTGATTTGGATTTCCCTGATGCCGAGCGATACTGAGCACTTTTTCATGTGTCTGTTGGCCATTTGGATGTCTTCTTTGGAAAAATGTCTTTTCATGTCTTCTGCCCATTTCTTGATTGGATTCTTTGTTCTTTGGGTGTTGAGTTTGATGAGTTCTTTATAGATTTTGGATACTAGCCCTTTATCAGATATGTCATTTGCAAATATCTTCTCCCATTCTGTTGGTTGTCTTTTGGTTTTGTTGACTGTTTCCTTTGCTTTGCAAAAGCTTTTTATCTTGATGAAGTCCCAATAGTTCATTTTTGCCCTTGCTTCCCTTGCCTTTGGCGATGTTTCTAGGAAGAAGTTGCTGTGGCTGAGGTCAAAGAGGTTGCTGCCTGTGTTCTCCTTTAGGATTTTGATGGACTCCTGTCTCACATTGAGGTCTTTCAACCATTTTGAGTCTATTTTTGTGTGTGGTGTAAGGAAATGGTCCAGTTTCATTCTTCTGCATGTGGCTGTCCAATTTTCCCAACACCATTTATTGAAGAGACTGTCTTTGTTCCATTGGACATTCTTTCCTGCTTTGTCAAAGATGAGTTGACCATAGAGTTGAGGGTCCATTTCTGGGCTCTCTATTCTGTTCCATTGATCTATGTGTCTGTTTTTGTGCCAGTACCATGCTGTCTTGATGATGACAGCTTTGTAATAGAGCTGGAAGTCCGGAATTGTGATGCCGCCGGCTTTGCTTTTCTTTTTCAACAGTCCTCTGGCTATGCGGGGTCTTTACTGGTTCCATACAAATTTTAGGATTATTTGTTCCATTTCTTTGAAAAAAGTGGATGGTATTTTGATGGGGATTGCATTGAATGTGTAGATTGCTCTAGGTAGCATTGACATCTTCACAATATTTGTTCTTCCAATCCATGAGCATGGAACGTTTTTCCATTTCTTTGTGTCTTCCTCAATTCCTTTCATGAGTATTTTATAGTTTTCTGAGTACAGATCCTTTGTCTCTTTGGTTAGATTTATTCCTAGGTATCTTATGGTTTTGGGTGCAATTGTAAATGGGATCGACTCCTTAATTTCTCTTTCTTCTGTCTTGTTGTTGGTGTATAGGAATGCCACTGACTTCTGTGCATTGATTTTATATCCTTCCACTTTACTGAATTCCTGTATGAGTTCTAGCAGTTTTGGGGTGGAGTCTTTTGGGTTTTCCACATAAAGTATTATATCATCTGCAAAGAGTGAGAGTCTGACTTCTTCTTTGCCAATTTGGATGCCTTTGATTTCTTTTTGTTGTTCTGATTGCTGTGGCTAGGACTTCCAATACTATGTTGAATAGCAGTGGTGATAGTGGACATCCCTGCCGCGTTCCTGACCTTAGGGGGAAAGCTCTCAGTTTTTCCCCATTGAGAATGATATTCACTGTAGGTTTTTCATAGATGGGTTTTATGATTTTGAGGTATGTACCCTCTATGCCTATACTCTGAAGAGTTTTGATCAAGAAAGGATGCTGTACTTTGTCAAAAGTTTTTTCTGCATCTATTGAGAGGATCATATGATTCTTGTTCTTTCTTTTGTTAATGTATTGTATCACATTGATTGATTTGCGGATGTTGAACCAACCTTGCAGCCCAGGGATAAATACCACTTGGTCGTGGTGAATAATCCTTTTAATGTCCAGTTGGATCCTATTGGCTAGTATTTTGGTGAGAATTTTTGCATCCATGTTCATCAGGGATATTGGTCTGTAATTCTCCTTTTTGATGGGGTCTTTGTCTGGTTTTGGGATCAAGGTAATGCTGGCCTCATAAAATGAGTTTGGAAGTTTTCCTTCCATTTCTATTTTTTGGAACAGTTTCAGAAGAATAGGTATTAATTCTTCTTGAAATGTTTGGTAGAATTCCCATGGGAAGCCATCTGGCCCTGGGCTTTTGTTTTTGGGAGATTTTTGATGACTGCTTCAATTTCCTTAATGGTTATAGGTCTGTTCAGGTTTTCTATTGCATCCTGGTTCAGTTTTGGTAGTTGATACATCTCTAGGAATGCCTCCATTTCTTCCAGGTTATCTAATTTGCTGGCATAGAGTTGCTCATAATATGTTTTATAATTGTTTGTATTTCTTTGGTGTTGGTTGTGATCTCTCCTCTTTCATTCATGATTTTGTTGATTTGGGTCATTTCTCTTCTCTTTTTGATAAGTCTGGCCAGGGGTTTATCAATCTTGTTAATTCTTTCAAAGAACCAGCTCCTAGTTTCGTTGATCTGTTCTACTGTTCTTTTAGTTTCTATTTCATTGATTTCTGCTCTGATCTTTATTATTTCTCTTCTCCTGCTGGGTTTAAGCTTTATTTGCTGTTCTTTCTCCAGCTCCTTTAGGTGGAGGGTTAGGTTGTGTACTTGAGACCTTTCTTCTTTCTTGAGAAAGGCTTGTGTTGCTATATACTTTCCTCTTAGGACTGCCTTTGCTGCATCCCAAAGATTTTGAACAGTTGTGTTTTCATTTTCATTGGTTTCCATGAATTTTTTTAATTCTTCTTTAATTTCCTGGTTGACCCATTCATTCTTCAGTAGGATGCTCTTTAGCCTTCATGTATTTGAGTTCTTTCTGACTTTCCTCTTGTGATTGAGTTCTAATTTCAAAGCATTGTGGTCTGAAAATATGCAGAGAATGATCCCAATCTTTTGGTACTGGTTGAGACCTGATTGTGACCTAGGATGTGATCTATTCTGGAGAATGTTCCATGGGAAATAGAGAAGATTGTGTATTCTGTTGCTTTGGGATGGAATGTTCTGAATAGATCTGTGAAGTCCATTTGGTCCAGTGTGTCATTTAAAGTCTTTATTTCCTTTTTGATCTTTTGCTTAGATGATCTGTCCATTTCAGTGAGGGGGATGTTAAAGTCCCCTACTATTATTGTATTGTTGTTGATGTGTTTCTTTGCTTTTGTTATTAATTGGCTTACATAATTGGCTGCTCCCGTGTTAGGGTCATAGGTATTTACAATTGTTCAATCTTCTTGTTGGATAGACCCTTTAAGTATGATATAGTGTCCTTCCTCATCTCTTATTATAGTCTTTGGTTTAAAATCTAATTTGTCTGATATAAGGATTGCCACTCCAGCTTTCTTTTGGTGTCCATTATCATGGCAAATGGTTTTCCACCCCCTCACTTACAATCTGGAGGTGTCTTTGGGTCTAAAAAGAGTCTCTTGGAGACAGCATATCGATGGGTCTTGTTTTTTTATCCAATCTGATACCCTGTGTCTTTTGATTGGGGCATTTAGCCCATTTACATTCATGGTAACAATTGAATTTAGTGCCATTGTATTGCCTGTAAGGTGACTGTTACTGTATATTGTCTGTGTTCCTTTCTGGTCTATGTTACTTTTAGGCTCTCTCTTTGCTTAGAGGACCCCTTTCAATATTTCTTGTAGGGCTGGTTTTGTGTTTGCAAATTCCTTTAGTTTTGTTTGTCCTAGAAGCTTTTTATCTCTCCTATTTTCAATGACAGCCTAGATGGATAGAGTATTCTTGGCTGCATATTTTTCTCATTATTGGCCTGAATATATCATGCCAGTTCTTTCTGGCCTGCCAGGTCTTTGTGGATAGGTCTGTTGCCAATCTAATGTTTCTACCATTGTAGGTTACAGATCTCTTGTCCCAAGCTGCTTTCAGGATTTTATCTTTGTTTCTGAGACTCATAAGTTTTACTACTAGATTTTGGGGTGTCGACCTATTTTTATTGATTTTGAGGGGTTCTCTGTGCCTCCTGGATTTTGATGCCTGTTTCCTTCCCCAAATTAGGGAAGTTCTCTGCTATAATTTGCTCCAATATACGTTTTGCCCCCCTCTCTCTTTCTTCTTCTTCTAGGATCCCAATTATTCTAATATTGTTTCATCTTATGGTATCACTTATCTCTCGAATTCTGCCCTCGTGATCCAGTAGTTAGTTGTTTATCTCTTGTTTTCTCAGCTTCTTTATTTTCCATCATTTGGTCTTCTATATCACTAATTCTCTCTTCTGCCTCATTTATCCTAGTAGTTAGAGACTCCATTTTTTATTGCATCTCATTAATAGCCTTTTTGATTTCCACTTGGTTAGATTTTAGTTCTTTTATTTCTCCAGAAAGGGTTTCTCTAATTTCTTCCATCCTTTTTTCAAGCCCAGCTAGTATCTTTATAATCGTCATTCTGAACTCTAGTTCTGACATCTTACTAATGTCCGTATGGATTAGGTCCCTGGCAGTCAGTACTGCCTCTTGTTCTTTTTTTCTTAGGTCATTTTTTCCATCTTGTCATTTTGTCCAGAGAAGAATAGATGAATGAGAGAACAAAATGCTAACAGGGTAACAATGACACCAGAAAAATATACGCTAAACAAATCAGAAGAGATCTGAAACTGGGGGAAAAAGAAAAGGAAAGAAAGAAAAAAGAAAAAAAAAAGAAAATGAAAAAGTTAAAAAAAAAAGAATATGATCAAATATGATCAGGCTGGTGAATAGATTATGCCACACTGTAGATTTTGGATGTATTTTGGTGTGTTAGAAGAAACTGCCTCCCAAAATTTTAAAGAAAAAAAGCTTATATATGTACAAAAATAAGGGTAAATACAATGAAGGGATGGAATATCAGTGTAAAGATGAGAATTATAAAAGATTTTATAAAAGGAATTGATAAGAATTTGGTTGAAAAAAGAAGAGAAATTTAAAAAAAAAGGAATATAATGTGATCAGGCAGGAGAGTAGAACAAAGCCACACATTGGAGATTTAGGGTATATTTTGGTCTGTTAGAAGAAACTGTATCTCAAATTTTTAAAGAGAGAACAACTTATATAATATATACCAAAAATAAGGTTAACTACTATGAAGGGATAGAATATTGATTCTAAAAATGAAAAATAAAAAAGATTTTAAAAAAGGAATTGATAAGATGTTGGTTGAAAAAGGGAAAAAGAAAAATTTAAAAAAAAGAAAAAGAAAAAAAAGAAAATTTAAAAAATTAACTTTGAAAGACTAAGGAATCATGGGGAAAAAAGCCATGAATTCTATGTGCTGTATTCCCCTCGTGCTGGCGTTCTGCCATTCTCATTGATTGGTAAACTTGGTCTTGGCTGGCTGTTCTTGTTGATATTCTGGGGGAGGGGCCTGTTGCCGTGGTTCTCAGATGTCTTTGTCTGAGGCAGAATTGCCCCGCCCTTGCCGATCCAGGCTAAGTAATCTGCTCGGGTTTGCTCTCAGGAGCTTTTGTTCCCTGCAAGCTTTCCCTACAGCTTTGGAGGACGAGAGTGAAAATGGCAGCCTCCTAATCTCTGCCCCAGAGGAGTGGAGAACGTGGGGCCCCGCTCCTCAGTGCACCCCCAGAGAAAACCAATCAATCACTCCCATCTCCCTGATCTCCGTCCGCACTCCATGCTCACCTGGCCTGTGACCAAGTGTTTCTATCTCTGGCACACAACCCTGTGTGGAGTCTCCAAACCCAGCAGATCCCTGCAGTGTGCTCCCATGCCACTCGTCCCGGGGGAGGAGGGAAGTCTCCCCAGATCTGCCACTTTTTGGGTCCTTGCTGGAAGAGCAGTGGCCTGACTGTGCCATGGATCACAGTATGGCAACCCCGAGCTGAGAGTCCACTCCTTGGCTCTGTCTCTTCATTTGGCTTCCCCGCTCCGATACCTGGGAGCTCTGTCGCACTCAGGCACTCCCGGTCTTTCTGTGACCCCAAGGGTCCTGAGACCTCCCAGAGAGGGTTCCACCACCCACTTAGCCACTGGAGTGACATCCTGAAGCAGAGCCAACTTCTAAAAGTTCCGATTTTGTGATCCGCTACTCTATCACCTGCCGGAAGTGGCTGATGGAGGTCCCCTCCCCTGCCTTCTATCTTCCTGAATATCACCTTGGATTCACTTCTCCACATGTCCTACATTCCAGAAAGTGGTCACTTTTCTTTTCAGAGAGTTGCTGCTATTCTTTTCTTGGATCTCCTGTTGAGTTCATATGTGTTCAGAATGCTTTGATCCTTATCTAGCTGAATTCCTGGGACCAGATGAAATTTAGGTCTCCTACTCCTCCACCATCTTGCTCCTCCCCCAATTTATATCACTTTTTTAAAAAAAGTACCCTTTTCTGCTCAAAATTTTTGTTTAATAATTTTGATCATGAGAAATAAATTTGTATACTGACAAGTTATCAGAAAGCAGAAATAAAAAATTAACCAGATTTTTTTGTAGATTTAAATAGTCAACTGGAGAACTAGTTCTGAGATTATTCTTTCATAACTGATTTACATGGTTGTGACAGATACTTACATAATATTCAGTTTTCTTTTTGAAAATGTCTTGACTTTTCCCTACCCAGCAGGCTTCTGCCCTGCCTAAATGACACCCATAGCTTGATTTACCTAAGACAATGAATATACAATCATCACAAAAAAAGAGTCTAAGAGGTATTCCACAAGTGTAAGCTTGATAGGATCATGTCAGAAATGGCAAATCAACAGATTTTAAGAATTGGAGGCTATCTTCTGGACCTTAATAAGATGATAATTAATCCTCAACTTCAGTTTGGTACATTTGCAAGCAACACAATCTGAGATCTCACATAGATTACAACCGTGGAATATAACTTGAAGGCTTTGGGATGATGACCTTTTTAGGACATTCAGCACTTCCACTGTAGGGCAAGTATTGTTGTCACCAGTCACACTATCCAGGCCAATAATGTATTCTTGACACTGAAGCCCCATAATTACTTAGAATAATTACAAATGTTGTTACAATTTTTTCAGGCTGTAAAAATGTTTTTTGGTTTTTTTTAAAGATTTTATTTATTTATTTGACAGAGAGATAGAGAGCACAAGTAGGCAGAGTGGCAGGCAGAGGGAGAGGGAGAAGCAGGCTCTCCACTGAGCAGGGAGCTGGACATGGGGCTTGATCCCAGGACTCTGGGATCATGACCTGAGCCGAAGGCAGCTGCTCAACCAACTGAGCCATCCAGGCGTCCCGGTAAAAATGTTCTTAATGCCAGAACTGATTACTTGATAGTTTCCTTACATCTTTTATGGCTGTAAAATGTGGAATTTATTTCGATAGTGCAATCAGATATCTGCTTTAAGAAAGTTTATGTATATATAACTGTCAATTTCCTTAGAATCCATTTTCAAATTCAACAACCTAGGCTGAATGGTCAGTTATAAAATGTCTTGTATCATGGTTATGACAAAGTCTTATTTTTGGTAGGCTACATTGTACTTTTTGTTCCCAAATTACCACAAAGAGATGTCAATAGATGTTAGTTTTAGATATGAGTTTATCCAAGAACCACATTTGAGGAACCACTTTGTGATTTTACCAGCTTCTTTCTCAAATTTGATTATTCTCTTAGGGAATCTTAGGATTCCTTCCACATTTGTAGACCCAATAAATAGTAAAGTGGAGGTGTCTCAGTATGAGTTCACCTATGATTAAGATATTAAGGAAAAAAATCTGTATTTGACTCATAATCTATTCTAATGAAATAATTTAATATCTGAACTGAGATATAGGCACAAAGCTTTTATTATATGTAATAGATTGAAATAAAACCTTATATGCTCTCAAATAGAAATAATCAAGTAAATCATGATGCATTCTTATAATGAAATGTATGTTTTCATTAACATGTTGCTTATCAAGGGATGGATGATACTTAAAGCAACATAAAGCAGAACACAAAATTGTATATCAAAATATCCAAAATGTATAAAGAACTTATACAACACAACACCAAAAAACAAACAATGACAACAAAAAACAAATAATCCAATTGAAAAATGGGCAGAAGACATGAACAGACATTTCTCCAGAGAAGACATTAAAGATGGCCAATAGACACATGAAAAGATGTTCAGCATCACTCATCATCAGGGAAATGCAAACCAAAACCACAGTGAGATACCACCTCACACCAGTCAGAATGGCTAAAATAATAATAATAAAAAAAGAAACACAAGAAATAACAAACACTGGCAAGGATGTGGAGAAAAAAGAACCCTCATGCACTGTTGGTGGGGATGCAAATTGGTTCAGTCACTGTGGAAAACAGTACAGAGGTTCCTCAAAATATTACAAGTAGAATTATCATATGATCCAGTAATTCCACTGATGTGTTGATTTGTAAAACCAACCAACCAAAAATAAAATTATCCTGTTATTTTCATATCGGGTATCTACCCAAAGAAAATGAAAACACTAATTTGAAAAGATATATGCATCCCGCTGCTTATTGCAACATTATTTATACTAACCAAGGTATGGAAACAACCCAAGTGTCTATCCAGAGATGAATTCATAAGGAAGATATGGCATATACATTTGCAATGACATGGATGAAGATAGAGTATTATGCTAAGGAAAATAAGTCAGTCAGAGATAGACAAATACCATATCATTTCACTCATATGTGGAATTTAAGAAGCAGAACAAATGAGCAAAGGGAAAAAAGAGAGAGAGAGAGACCAAGAAACAGACTCCTCACTATAGAGAACAAATTGATGGTTGCCAAAGGGGCAATGGGTGGGAGATGGGTTAAGTGGATAATAGGGATTAAGGAGTGCACTCATTGTATTGAGCACTGGGAATTGGAAGTGTTAAATCACTGTATTGTATACCTGAAACCAATATTACACTGCATATAAACTAACTGGAATTTAAGTAAAAACTTAAAAAAAAAGATATATAGATATATCTCTCTCCATACAATGGAATATTACTCATCCATAAAAAAAGAATGAAATCTTGCCATCTGCAACAAAATGGATGGACCTAGAGGATACAATGCTAAGTGAAATAGTCAGAGAAAGACAGATAGCATGTAATTTCAGGCATATGTAGAATTTAAGAAACAAAACAAATGCACAAAGAAAAAAGAAAACAAATGAAAAAAACATTCTTAAATGCAGAGTACATACTGGTTTGCCAGAGGGCAAGTGGTGGTGAGATGTATGAGATAAAGAGGATTAAAGGTATACTTACCACGATGAGCATTGAAAAATATATAGAATTGCTGAGTCATGATACTATACTATATCTGAAACTGATATAACACTGTATGTTGATTATACTTCAATTTTAAGAGTACTAAAAAATATATATCATTATATGATCTAAAATATGTAATAATGTATGCACAGAGAAAAAGAAAATAAAATAAAAATGTTATATAGTGGTTATCTGTATCAGGGAATTTTTGATGATTTATTTTACCTTTACCTGGAATTGTTCTGCATTTTCTTTTTTTGCTATAATCACTTTTATAATAAAAAATAGAAAATATTAATTCAGATAACATTAGATAATAACAAAAATAAATATACTCACATTTTTATGTTTTAAATTATTTCTATATCATATTTAGGTTGAAAGAAAAATTAGACAGATAATATATATGAATAATATATATATGTTAAGAGAAAAAAAAAGAAGAAGGTAGCAGGAGGGGAAGAATGAAGGGGGGGAAATCGGAGGTGTAGATGAACCATGAGAGACGATGGACTCTGAAAAACAAACTGAGGGTTCTAGAGGGGAGGGGGGTGGGAGGATGGGTTAGCCTGGTGATGGGTATTAAAGAGGGCATGTTCTCCATGGAGCACTGGGTGTTATGCACAAACAATGAATCATGGAACACTACATCTAAAACTAATGATGTAATGTATGGGGATTAACATAACAATAAAAAATAATAAAAATAAATAAATAAATAAATAAATAAAATATTAACTCATTTAATCCTCATAACAACACTACTGAGGCTGGTTCTATTATCATGCCCATTTTACTGTTGGGGATGTGGAGATGCAGGACACCAAGTAACAAAGTAACCTATCTAAGGCCACACTGTTGGTGATAGAGCTGGAATTCTAAAGTACATGCTATTAATTACTATGCTATTTATATGAATGACTATATGAATTTTATCCACTTTTTAAAATTGACCAGTTAGTTGTAATTTTGTTGAATATTAAAATAGGCTTTGTTCAAAAACCAAATTAGCATTTGTAAAACCAACCAACCAAAAATAAAATTATCCTGTTATTTTCATTCATAGTATCCAAATCTGACAAGTCATTTTCATAAACTCAAGGACTGATACCTCTCAAGAAGTACTTTCTCAAAATGTATGGTCATATCGTTTGGCCCTAATATGTTTATAGGCTTATTAAATTTTTTAGAGTTCCTTAAAATGCTGCAGAGTATTAATTACCATAGCCAGCACTTTGTAGAGTCTATGGAAGGATTTTTTTTTTTTTTACATTGGCCTCATAAGCATTTTTGATTGAAGACACACTTTTTAGGGAGACTGCTGAGCTTGAGTTATAAATGATAAGTCCTTTTTTTATCACAGCTGGTTCAGTTTAAGCACTCAGCATGGATAACCACGTGGTTAAATATACCTCTGTGCACATTACTAAGCATTATTGTTGGGAGATATTTGGATTTGTTACTTTGCAGCTGCCAGATATGCCTTGTTCGCTTAACATGCTTAAACATGAGTTTTTAAGAACATAAATAAACAGTGTTTTTGATAACAATAGCTATCACTCTCACAAGGAAGTGGCCTGTAATTTAGCAAGTTTTCAAATGAAAATGTAAAGAAACTATGCTAAATAAGCCCCATACCAGAACAGATGTTCTCCTGCTTGATTTCTAAAAAGTTTACATAATTTAAGTGATGTACAGTTTTCAATAAACATATTTCCAGAAACCTAGATTATTTTCATTCTCCACAGCAAACATTTACCTTTCCTTGATGTGTACTGCAAATTCAGCTAGATATTATAATGCAAAGATACAGTCCCTGTTCTTGAAATTGTGTATGGGACAGGATAAATCATGGAAAAAATCAGATGGCTGGATGGCTAGATGAATAACTAGTAAAATGACTAATAGATAAACAGCAGAGGAATCTGGAATCTTAAATCCTAGTTGAATCCTCTCTTGACAAGAATAACTTGTGATTTTTGAAAGATGCATGCAGTCTTGTAGGCACCATCACAATCAATATACAGATCCATTTCCTCACCCCCAAGAAATTTTCTTATGCTCTTTTGTAATTGAACCCACTCAACACTCCCAGGCCCTGGCAACCACAGACTTGATTATTTTCTGTTCATATTGCTTTTTCCAGAATATCATATAAGTGAAATCATATATTATGTGGCAATTTTGTCCAGCTTCTATCACATAGGTGCTCAAATGCACTGGTCACTAGGGAAATGCAAATGACATCACAATACTATACTCACTAGAATGGATAAAATGAAAGAGTATAGAAAATACTGTCAAGAAGGATATGGAGTAACCAGAACTCTAATAACCTGCAAGAGGTGGGGTAAACTTAGAAAAGTGCTTTGGAAATCTGTTCAATAGTGTCCACTACAGTTATAAGACTGCATGCCATCTGGTCTGGTGGCTCCCCACATACACTAGAGAAAATGCACATGCCTGTTTAACAAAAGGCAAATACTAGAATTTCATTGCACTATGTATAATAGCAAAAATAAGAAATTATCCAAGTTTCCATCAACAATGGAATCAATAAATTAGTGTATTCTCAGGGATCAATCTCACAAACACAATATTGAATGAAAGAAAACAGCCACAAAAGGGTACACTACAGGGGTGCCTGGGTGGCTCAGTCAGTTAAGCAACTGCCTTCGGCTCAGGTCATGATCCCAGGGTCCTGGGATCGAGTCCCGCATCGGGCTCCCTGCTCGGCAGGAAGTCTGCTTCTCCCTCTGACCCTCCACCCTCTCATGCTCTCTCTATCTCATTCTCTCTCTCAAATAAATAAATAAAATCTTTAAAAAAAAAGGGTACACTACTTTCAGCTTCTACTTAGAATAGTAGTTATCAAGTGGGGAGCAACCTAGTCCCCCCAAAGGACATTTGGACATGTGCAGAGACACTTTGGGTTGTCATAATTGAGTCCGTACCACTGGGATATAGTAGATAGAGTCCAGGGAATGCTGCTAAATATTTTACAACACACAGAGCAGCTCCCCCCACCCCCACAAAGACAGGACTATCCAAACCAAAATGACAATAACACTGTGGTCGACAAACCCAGACCTAGAAAGGAAAAAGTTTGAGTGTTGCTCCCGTCTTTACAACAACAAGAATGCTAGATGATCTATAAAAGTATAACTTTACTGAAACAATCAGAGGGCCAAAGTCACAGGGCATCCAGCTAATCTTAAATGTAAGGAAAGATAAGAAGAGATGGGGCATGATCACTTGCTTCCATGGGTATTAGTTTCCTAGAACTGTTGTAACAAATTCCCTCAAATCTGATGTCTTAAAACAACAGAAGTGTATTCTGTTTTGTGGGCCAGAAGTCTGAAATCAGTTTCAATGAGCCAAAATCAAGATGCTGGCAGGGTAGTACTCTCTCTGGAGGCTCTAAGAAAGAATTTGTTCCTTTCCTCTTCTAGCTGCTTGCCACATCACTTCAATCTCTACCTTTGTGGTCACATTACCTTCTCCTCTTCTGTCTGTGGTAAACCTCCCTCTGCTTTTCTCCTATAAGGATGCATGTGATTACATTTATGGCCCAAATAATTGAGGATAATCTCCTTATCTCAACATCCTTAATCACATCTTCAAAGTACTTTTTTTTTCATATAAAATAACATTCCCAGATTCCAAAATTAGGATGTGGATATATTTTGGGTGGGGGTCATTATTCAGATTACCACAATGGACTAGACATCGAATGAAACAGGTAAAATGCCATTTAAATTTTTTAACAAATTACTGAAGACTGAGCTGGACTATCATGAGGATTTAGAACCCCTGCGAGCCACAGACACAAAGGGAATCCTCAGCACTCTCAGGACCCTTTCCACTATCATCATCTTGTACTCATGAGAGAGACGGAGAAGGCAAGAATCCTGGGAATATTTGTGGGCAGGCAATGGAAGGAACTGCAATCCCTCAGGGCAGGCACAAAGCTCCATTCTCTTCCTTCCCTATCTTTCCTATGGAGCAACAGTCTTAATCCATTGGAGGAGGAGCAATAAACCATGTTATCATGGGGCACAAGTGAACACTCCTTATAGCTAAGAAAAGAGAACAGGAATAAACAAAACAAAACAAAACAAAACTCTGTCCCTGTGGTAGAGCTAGGTGTGCATCCTGGGTGCAGAATGTGGAGTCCTATATACCTGAAGGAGGAGAATTCCAGAAAGACCCTACCCCTGAGGATCCAGAAGCCACAGTTGCTTAAGTCTGAGGCTGAAGCAGAATGACAAAGAACACTCCCCATCCCACCAGCAGTCTATAGCTAAAAGAGAAAAAGAGAAATGAAAGAAATGTTTTCTCTGAGGCACAAGTACAAAGGGAAGACCTAAAACAGAGGAGAGAGCACACATTGAGAGAAATCTTCTGACACACCAGCCACCACTCTAAAAACCAGGTAACACCAGTAGAATTTGAGATGGTATATTAGAGTAACCATAGCAACAACACTCCTCAAACCTGCTAAACTCCTGATTAGATTCACTCAATATCCCACACTAAAGGCCTAGCAAAAAATATAGAAGTTTATCATTTTAGCTACAAACATAAATCAATGTTACTAAGTTATTTTGGCTTGTAACATACCAGTTATTATGTTCTGATTTAGAAATAATTCAAAAATAGAATATACCAGTTATCTAATTAATCCATAAAATGTGTAATCATAAGTTGAAATGCAATAGATTCGGTGAAGGGAATTTGTAACTTAACATATCATACTGGTGCCTAATAGATGAGGGGGAAAAAAAATCTTGTACCTAAGTGTAGAGATGGCTGAATTTTGCATCCTATACATTTTCTACTTTCTCAAAAATCAGTAGTTGAAATAGCAAACATAAAATTGATTTTGTCACTTATTCAATGAAAAGTTTATAAGGTAAATATAAGTATATTCACGTAATATTCCAGCACTTCCATGGAAGTATAATATTCACTTGTAAGGAAAACAAAAGCTCCGATTAATCACTTCATAGTACAAGAAAAGACACATTGTTTTTAGAGAAAGGTTGCATTTCACTCTCACATTGTAAAAGATCAATCAATGTCTCTGTGAAAAGTAATACAAGCTTATAAAAAGCAACAGATATTCACAAAGAAATGAAGAGCTGGTGTTGAAGCGAGTTGCAAAATACCTGGTGAAACTTCTAATTAATGCCAAACAAGAACGAACTTACATGAACTGAGCTAGGTGCCTGGCACTCGAGAGTTGAATACTTAGCCTAAGAAGTTTCTGAGTAATATAAGAATTCTAGAAGAAAATAAAAGAAGTGCACATAGTTTTTGAATGGCATTATGTCACCAAAAATCAATAGCATATACTTGACATAGAATTAATATAAAAGCTTGCTGAATTAATACCGTTTTAGAGAAATCTGATGAGTATATAAGAGGAAAGAATTCAATTAGTGATTGTAATAACTATCCCCATGGATATCTTGATACAAGAATGTTCAAAACTGGAATTAAACCTACATGACAATAACTGATCATTGATTCTTAGGCTAAATGTCACTGCTTGAAAAATTGGTTTGAATCTATCCTAGATTGAAATGAACTGATATCTAAAATAAATCCTTTTGGGATTCATTAAAAATCAATGATGTGGACATATAAAAACATTTGGAAAGTTTCGGAAGGGAGCTAGTTAATATCTTTTTTTCTCCTACCAAATCTTCCTAGTATCACATATCTCTAAAAAATTCTGATATTTAGACCAACTAAAAAGAATACTCTTGGAGTAAAGCTTCCAAAAACTTTTTTTTTAAATTTAATTTTATTATGTTATGTTAATCACCATACATTACATCATTAGTTTTTTTTGTTTTTTTGTTTTTTATTTTTTATTTTTTATTTTTTTTATTCTTATGTTAATCCCCATACATTACATCATTAGTTTTAGATGAAGTGTTCCATGATTCATTGTTTGTGTATAACACCCAGTGCTCTGTGCAATACGTGCCCTCCTTAATACCCATCACTGGGCTAACCGCCCCCCACCAGAACCCTCAGTTTGTTTCTCAGAGTCCATAGTTTCTCATGGTTCATGTTGGTGATGACTCACTTTTCACAATTGATAAAAAGACTTCAAATACTTAGAATTTAATTGTGACCAACGTTTTATATCACATTGATTTAAAGAGTTCTCTTGACTGACTTATGGAATGGCTAGATGTTGTATTTTGTGACTGACTTAAGATTTGGTAATATCAAGGCCATTTGACTGAATAAAATTGAAATTTCAAATAATCATTTTGTTTTACTTTCATAATGATGTGAAGTTATAGCTAAAATTTCCTTAAATTATTACAAGATTTAGTATTTACTTGAAATTATTTTCTCTAACCATTTATCTTCAAAGGAAGTGAGCAATACTGAAAAAATCCTTGTATTTTGCCTAATGATATAAAGCTAGCCTTAAAGACAACCAAAACCATTTTATGCCAGTTCTAGTGGAGAATAATAAACCCATATCTAATTTCAGAGGATTAAAATATTTCCTTTGTTTGTAAAAACATTTATTTTGTTAAAATGAATCTTTTTCAAACATTCTCTCTCTCAAGTGGCAGCTCTCTGAAGGCAGAGATTTTTGTTTAATTTTTTTCACTTTTTACTTGTTTGATGTTTTTGTTGTTCAACATCAAGAACAGTGAATAGCATTAAAAAATAAGATTTTGAAAAGTGGTTGTCAAAGGCGTGAATACAAAAATAACTTTTGAATCTCATTGAAGATGAAAAACAGAGATAAGCATTCTGGAAGAGTTGACAGCCAAAAAAAGGGGAGCAAGTTCTGTCACATATACACTAGGTAGTCAAGAGTTGGAGATAGTCTGCACAATTTTTAAACCTTAATTTAATAAATACACAGGAGAATCCAGAATTATCTTTTCAAAGCTTAGAGGTAATTATATGATTTCCTTATTTGTTTTTTAATAATTATATTTTGACTATTCCAGTCAGAAATCCCTTAGTGGCCAAGAATAGAAACCCAATCTGACTAGTTCAAATAAAAACTTATGAGGATAAAGATCCTATAAAAATAGAAGAGAATACTGGTGTCTTGGGAAGTGCAGAAATCAAGTTATCTCCTGGGACTTCACCAGCAGAAGCCCATGGAAGAAGCTCCCTATGCATCCCAGTTACCTTTCTTTAGCTACACTCTGTAATCTGCTTCTTTCTATCTTTTTTTTATTAATTTTTTTAACATATAATGTATTATTTGTTTCAGAGGTACAGGTCTGTGACTCATCAGTCTTAGACAATTCACAGCACCCACCATAGCACATACCCTCCCCAGTGTCCATCACCCAGCCACCCCATCCTTCCCACCCCCTTCCACTCCAGCAACCCTCAGTTTGTTTCCTGAGATTAAGAGTCTCTTATGGTTTGTCTCCCTCTCTGGTTTCGTCTTGTTTCATTTTTCCCTCCCTTCCCCTATGATCCCCTGTCTTGCTTCTCAAATTCCTCATATCAGTGAGATCATATGATACTTGTCTTCCTCTGATTGACTTATTTCACTTAGCATAATACCCTCTAGTTCTATCCACATCATTGCAAATGGCAAGATTTCATTTTTTTGATGGCTACATAATATTCCATTGTATATGTGTGTGTGTATATGTGTGTGTATATATATATATATGTGTGTGTGTGTGTGTGTATATATATATATATATATATATATATATATATATATGTACACCACATCTTCTTTATCCATTCATCTGTCGATGGACATCTAGGCTCTTTCCATAGTTTGGCTATTGTGGAACTTTCTGCTATAAACATTGGGGTGCATGTACCCCTTCGGATCCCTACATTTGTATCTTTGGGGTAAATACACAGTAGTGCAATTGCTGGGTCATAGGGTAGCTCTATTTTCAACTTTTTGAGGAACATCCATACTGTTTTCCAGAGTGGCTGCACCAGCTTGCATTCCCACCAACAGTGTAGGAGGGTTCCCCTTTCTCCGCATCCCTGCCAACATCTGTCATTTCCTGACTTGTTAATTTTAGCCATTCTGACTGGTGTGAGGTGGTATCTCATTGAGGTTTTGTTTGGATTTCCCTGATGCTGAGTGATATTGAGCACTTTTTCATGTGTCTGTTGGCCATTTGGATGTCTTCTTTGGAAAAATGTCTGTTCATGTCTTCTGCCCATTTCTTGATTGGGTTATTTGTTCTTTGGGTGTTGAGTTTGATAAGTTCTTTATAGATTTTGGATACTAGCCTTTTATCTGATATGTCATTTGCAAATATCTTCTCCCATTCTGTTGGTTGTCTTTTGGTTTTGTGCTTCTTTCTATCTTATTATGACCAACTCAGCCTTTTAATGTCCCGAGTCTATACTTCTCAGAAATATTTAGCTCAATGCAGTCTAAAGATTTCTATCCTGTATGGTATTGTGTCTACCCTGATCCAACTTTTAGCTATTTGGGTCATAGACTTATCCATTGTAGCTTCGACCACCCCTTCCCCCTGGGAGGTTTTACTAGAAGAAAAGGAAAAGTTAACAGTAATAGTCAAATTAACTATCATCTAAATTTTAAATCTTCATAATAAATTCCAAGCTCCTTAAAATGTGTTCCAGTTAGCCTCAGCTTACTGTTTATTTCTCATCTTTTGCTGCTTAGTCCCACATTCCATACATACACTTATATAGCTTCTGAGGCTTAAGCTGATGCTTTGACTTTATTTCCTTCTGATTGATATGTTCAGTCTTCTTGATGGAAAAAAAAAAAACTTTTTTTTCTTGTTGTTGTTATTGTTGTTTTTAATTTAATTTTATTATGTTATGTTAATCACCATACATTACATCATTAGTTTTTGATGTAGTGTTCCATGATTCATTGTTTGCAAATAACACCCAGGGCTCCATTCAATACATGCCCTCCTTAATACCCATCACCGGGCTAACCCATCCCCCCACCCCCTCCCCTCTAGAACCCTCAGTTTGTTTCTCAGGGTCCATAGTCTCTCATGGTTCGTCTCCCCCTCCGATTTTGCCCCTTCATTTTTCCCTTCCTACTATCTTCTTAAAGCCTCATCTGAACTATAATCTCTTTTGAGTCAGCAAGGACATTCAGTAGTCACCTTGACTAAAATCCCTTGGCCCTTATTCATATCATTCATGTGGCTGTTCCTCATGTGGCTCCTGCCCAGGACTCTAGGTGCCTTTGCCACAGTGATCCACAGAAGGATCACTAGAGCACATTTCACAGTGTAGTGTCCATTTTTTCATCTTTCCTTTTATTGCTCCAAAATTCATTCTAAAAATCTGTTCTTCAGTACGTCCATCTGCTTTTTGTCCACTTTTCTCCTCCTAACAACATACCATTCTCTTTGCTAAAGTTATTTCCTAATTTCATTATAAGGAACTGACTTGGGCAGGTGTTTTAGGTCATTCTGGCTGCTATAACAAAATACCACAGACCGGATGGCTTATGAGCAACAGAATTTTTTTTTCACAGTTCCAGAAGCTGGAAAGTCTAAGATCAAGGTGCCAACACATTCCCTGTCTTGTGAGAACTTGGCCATTGTCTCCTCATTGTAACTTTACATGGCAGAAGGGGGTGGGGAGGTTTTCTGGGCTGCTTTTTTAAGGGCACTAATTCTATTCCTGAAGTATCTGCACCCAGCTCAACCCCATTGATTTTCTTATTGATATCTGAACTCTGTACTGATTTATTTCCCATTAGTCTCCTAACATCATCACCTTGGAGGTTAAGATTTCAAATTATGATTTTGGGGGAACACAAACATACAATCTATAGAACTGGGGTTGTTGAAAATATAAATAGGACACATCTGGTTCCCACAAAGCACAGAGGAAGGATTTCTAACTGGTAAGAAACAATTGTGTGTGTTCAGTTAATAAAATTAGACTTTATCAGCTCCAATCACATGACCTTCTCTAAATAGTCACAATTTAGATTAAATTAGATGATCTAGCTATGTAAACAGTTTTCTGTTCTTAATATTCAGAAGAGCCTTTAAAATCATTTTATTTTAAAGATTTTTCTCTCCTAAGGAGTAATGTTCCAGAGATTAACTCATTCAAGATCTTTAAACATATTGATAAAAGAATCATAATAACCCCCCAAACTCCTAAATCTAAAAGAAAATGCTTCCTTCCATCTTAAATTTTAGCACCTACTTGCTAAATGCCACAGATGTGGGTTTTTAAATGCTCTGTTGGTTATTCTTTTAGATTTGGAGTTCAAAGTGTATGCCAATTAAACTTTTACTTATCATTCAAATAAACTAAAAGTGACTGAACATACCATACCACTCAGCATGACAAAAGCAGTATTCACTTTGAGTCTTCATCCTAAATAATCTGTTCAATTTTGGGATCACATTTTATTTTTTATTTTTTTAATATTTTTTTCCTTTTTTTTTGTTTCAGGTTTTTATTTAAATTCTAGTAATGAGCACAAGGTGTCATATGCAACTGACAGGTGTCCCCTGTCTTTCAACAGAAGTAAACAATATTTTCCCTTGAAAAAAAAGTATCCACAATTTAGGACCTCTGGATTCCCAGAGATTACAATACCAAAATAAAAATTTATCAAATACACAAGGAAAAATTTTAATTACTGAAAGTAAGCATAAAGAAGAAGCAACTGATCTAGTATCTCCTCCTCAGATATTTACTGTATTAGAACTTTTAGGGACAGAATATGAAATAACTATGTACAAATGCAAAAGATGAAATAAAATGTGCAAGAAAGATGGGACCATAAATATTGGCTCCTTCCCTTCCCCTACTTACTTTCACCAGTTTTGTTTTAGACAACAATTTTTAAGAAAGAAAATAATTTTGACCATCACTACTGCTAAGGATAGATAATTTAGAAAAAAAAATGAAAACAAATTCTTAAGGACATTACATTTTCTTATCCATTCATCTTTAAATGAACATTTAGGTTATATGTATCACAATTAGATCATATATAATAAAGTATTATATATTGCAAAAATGCAGATGATCTTGGAGGACATTATGATAAGTGAAATAAGCTTGACATAGAAAGACAAATAATGTATGATTTCACTTACATGAGGAATCTAAAAATGTCAAACTCCTAGAATCAGAGTAGAACATTGGTTGCTGGGGCTAGGGGAATAGAGGGGATACTGGTCAAAGGGTACAAAATTTCAGTTATAAGATGACTAAGTTCTTAGGATCTAATACAGCATTGTGATTATAGTTAATAATACAGTATTGTATACTTGAAATTTGTTAGAAGAGTAATCTTAAATGTTCTCACCACACACACAAAATTAAATAAAAGCAGCTATGTGAAGGGATAGATGTATTAATTAACTTGATTTGGGTAATTATTTTGAGATGTATACATATATTACCAAATCATCATGTAGTACCCTTGAAAAATAAATAAAAATTAATTTATCAACATTACATAGAAAACAAAATAAATATGATAATTTAATACATGCAAAAAAACCCCCCGCATTTGCTAAAAATACTTAACTATTTTGAAAGAAGGAAAGTTCCCTAATAGGATAAATTATACCTATGGTAAACTTACCACAAATATTGTATTTAACTGTAATTTATGAGAAGTTTTTTCTCAGGTTTTGAAACAAGAGGATACCTGAACTAAATAATTCTATGCAACTAAGGACTGGAGGTCTTAGCTAGTGTAATAAAGGGAAAAAAATGTTCGAGGGCTAGAAAAAAATTTAAAGGTATCTTTATTTGCAAAAGAGAAATTGTAGCTATAGAAAAATCTGCAAACATTACAAGAATTAATAAATGAATAGCAAGCTTGCTGGAAGCACAGTCAGTAAACGAATCAGTTCTATTTCTCTATGCCAGTAGTAATAGAAAATATAATTTAACATGGGAGTTATTTTCTTTTTTTAAAATTTAATTTTGGGGCACCTGGGTGGCTCAGTCATTAAGCGGCTGCCTTTGGCTCAGGTCATGATCCCAGAGTCCTGGGATCGAGCCCCACATCAGGCTCCCTGCTCGGCAGGAAGCCTGCTTCTCCCTCTCCCACTCCCCCTGCTTGTGTTCCTGCTCTCGCTGTCTCTGTCTCTGTCAAATAAATAAATAAAATCTTTAAAAAAAATTCATTTAATTTTGTTTTATTTTATTTTTTTATTTAAATTCAATTAATTAACATATAATGTATTATTAGTTTCAGAGGTAGAGGTCAGTGATTCATTAGTCTTATATAATACCCAGTGCTCATTACATCTTGTGCCCTCTTTAATGTCCATCACCCAATTACCCCATCCCCCCACCCCTGCCCCTCCAGCAACCCTGAGTTTGTTTCCTACGATTAAGAGTCTCATACAGTTTGTCTCTCATGCCGGCTGTTTTCAATGGCATGATAAATCAGACAACTAGGAAAAAGTACCACAGAGTGTGAGACTTTTACTTAGAAAACTAAAATGTATGATCAAGACAAATTAAGAAACTAAGTATGGAAGAATAGACCATGAGCATGATTATGAGCTGTCAATTCTCTGCAAGGTGATCTTTAGACTTATTTTATATCATGATCAAAATTTCAAGAATGATTTGGGAAAGGTAATTGATAAGTTGATTCCAAAACTTACATGGCATGCAAAGATTGGAGAATAGCCACATTAATCTTGAAGAGAAGAGAACAGTAGGACTGCATGACTAGATCTAAAGATTTATTAAAGCTATAGTAAATAAGGTGCAGCATTGGCTCAAAACTAGTTCTGTAGATCTATAGAACAGAATAGAGCTTCGGCTCAAGCCCAGTCACATGTCTTGTGATAAAGCTTATACCGTATAAATGTGGGAAAAGGTGGGATTTTCTTTTTTCTTTTTTTTAAAGATTTTATTTATTTATTTAAGAGAGAGAGAGAGAGCACGAGTGGAGGAGAGAAGCATAGAGAGAAAGAGAAGCACACTCCAAGCTAAGAAAGGAGCCTGACGTGGGGCTCAATCCCAGGACCCTGGGATCATGATCTGAGCTGAAGGTAGACACTTAACTGACTGAACCACCAGGTGCCCCATGGTGGGATTTTCAATAGAAGGTGGTGAATCAGTTGGATTCCCACATGAAAAAAAAAATTAATTATGATCCTCACCATAACCAAAAATATCCCAGGTCCATCATAAATCTAAATATGGGAGGTACAATTAGTAATGTTCTTAAAAGATATATACAGTAGAATATCTTTATGATCTTGCCCATAGTCATCTCCTAAAGAGGGCATCAAAAGCATTAATAACAATGAGAGGAATTGATACATTAAACAACATGAAATGAAGAACTTCTGTTTACCAAAAGAAACACTGAAAAGTGTAAAAAGGCAAGCCACAGAGCAAATATTTGCCCTAAATATATGTGGAAAAGGAATTTTACACAGAATATATTAAAAATCCCTATGCATCAATAAGAAAGTCATACAGCCCAATTTTTTTAAATAATCAAAATATTTGAACAGGTAATTCTCAAAGAATGACCAAAAAACAAATGATCAGTAAAGATATTAAAAGTTGCTCACTTCTTTACTCATCATCAGAGAAATGGATATTATTATTAATAATTATGTTATTAATTACTAAATAATTAAATAAGTGATCAATTAATTAATATCATTCCAAGCAGAAGCATAGTAACTGTTGATAAGATGTGATGCATACAGATTGTCAATAAACTTTTTTTAACTTATTTTATTTAAACTCAATTAGTTAAAATACAGTGTATTAGTTTCAGATGTAGAGTTCAGTTATTCATCCACTGCATATAACACCCAGTGCTCATCGCATCCTATGCCCTCCTTAATGCCCATCACCTAGCTACCCCAACACCCTCCCCTCCAGCAACCCTGTTTGTTTCCTATAGTTTAGAGTCTCTAATTGTTTGTCTCCCTCTCTGATTTCTTCTTATTTTATTTTTTCCTCCCTTCCCCTATGATCTTTTGTTTTATTTCTTAAATTCCACATATGAGTGAAACCATATAATTATCTTTCTCTGACTGACTTATTTCACTTAGTATAATGCCCTCCGGTTCCATATACGTCATTGTAAATGGTAAGATTTCATCCTCTTTGATGGCTGTATATTATCTACCACATCTTTTTTATTCATTCTTTTGTTGATGGATATCTGGGCTCTTTCCATAGTTTGGCTGCTATAAACATTGGGGTGCAGGTGCCCCTTCAGATCACAACGTTTGTATCCTTTGGGTATATACCTAGTATATATAGGTATATACCTCACACGGCTTGTATTTCATGAAAATAAAATTAGTATCTCCATTTCACTAAAATTCCACCTCATTATGTTGTGCAAAGCTAATAATGAACCATAATTTTCAGACTGGAAGCTTCTTCCAGATGTATTATAAATACTTGACACGTTGATGTTCCCTGTATTTACAATTATCAATGCCATAAAATAATTAAGTAGATTATGTATCTCCATTAAAGACAACCATAAACAATAAATGACTCTTCCCAAAATATAAAGGAGTGCTAAATAAGATTGATTCTGAATATAAATATATGAGGAAAGTTTTATTTAAAGTCAGAATGCAAATTTACATATACATTTCTCAATACTTTGAATCGTTATCTTTTTAGCTAACATAATAATTTTATACATCATAGATTTCATCCTGGGTTCTTTTAATATGGAGATAAAAGATACAAATACAAACTGTGCTACTTTATTATAATAGTTTCTCAGGTCAATTTCCTGGTACAACTAAATAATGAAAAATTGTGAATTGTGATTTTGACCAATTTGGCTGAGAATATGAAGTTCACATAAGAGATACAGCAATCTTATTTTCCAGAAATCTTTTAAAACATGCAGCTTCTTTGGAGACAAGGAACAATGACAAAATGCCTCCTTGTTGCACACTGGAACCACCAGGTGAGCTTTAAAAAAATACTA
This sequence comes from Neomonachus schauinslandi, assembly GCF_002201575.2. Classification (NCBI taxonomy): domain Eukaryota; kingdom Metazoa; phylum Chordata; class Mammalia; order Carnivora; family Phocidae; genus Neomonachus; species Neomonachus schauinslandi. The sequence goes on along the minus strand of NC_058411.1, from coordinate 55,482,275 downwards.
ACACCTCAATTGATATCCAGAAAATCTGACTTAATGCTTTGTGGTGTGTTCTAGACTTTGGGACTTTAAAATGTTCCCCAGTATTTTACCCCTTATCACAGAGTTAGTGCACATAGATTACAGGATTTAGAATATGATAGTTCAATGTTTGGTGACCAATAACTTGACATAAAAATAAACATTTCCCTCCATTTGTGAACCAGGAGTTTTCCACGTTTGCCTAGGAGTTATCAAGAGAATATAGTTATTTCTGCTGAAATCATGAAAATCAAAGGGACTTTGATAGTTATTTATTACATAATTTCCTGCTGTCTGAAAAACTGCAGATGTGGCAAACCTGCCTCCCCCACTCAGTAGTTCTAGCTCTTTGAGGTGCTTATCAGTTGAAGTAAGATAAACTATTTAGGAAGGAAATGGGAAAGAAAATGTGTATCACATGACAAGTAACAATATATCAGCATATCTCACTTCAAATATATCTGTCCTTTCACCCATGGTTCTTCATTTTAGTGCCAGCCACTCAATTCTGTGTATATCTCCATCTTTTTGTTCACATTTAAGGTCACTATTGTTAACCCATAGTCTTTACTTTTTATGAAGCCCCAAAGCACATGAATTAGTCCTTCTTACCTCTCTTAGAAACAGTCCAAGGACCACCTATTATTACTTGAGCATATGCTAAATAATCTTATTGCCTGCCACCATCAATGCAACTCCAAGAAACTTATTGAAATGTTCACTCAGGTAAAACAAAACAAAACAAAACAAAACAAAACAAAACAAAAACAGTAAAAGACAGGGAGGACAAAAGTATGGGAACACCCCTGCTACTAGGAAAATCAGACTTTCCACAAGATTACACTGGTATGAAAAATGACTAAAATCACTCTGTGTTCTTCCTCCCAATGTTTTCATCAACCTGAGATATTCAACCCTGTTATAGTTAAATTAGTGAAAATCCTAAGACCCGAGCAAAGGAGGCAATGTAGCATTGTTGCCATTACTGATTAATGTGGAATTTATGTGGCTAAGAATGGAAGTTTGGGTGAAAACCTCAAGTGTCATTAATTTTGGAAACCTCAGGGAGTTGAGTTCGGAGAGCCCCTTCCAATATGCAGCCAAGTTAAGAAAGAAATGCCAAGAACTGTACCAGTCAGCCAATGCTGAAGCCTGCTTATATCTTACAAGACACATATATGAATATGATATTTTAATAATTAATAATTAAGTTAATATTATTTGTTACATTTCTGGCACTGCTCTACTTGATTTAGAGTTTAACTCTTTCATTTCTCAGGTCAAGCATATGAGGAACTGATATTATCCTCATTTTCAGAGAAGAAAACTAATGCTCATAGAGGTTAAGTAAAATGATACAATTCCAGAAACTACAAGAAGATTCTTTACTACTGTGGTGTGACGTGTTGACCAGCAAGCCTAGATACATAATTTGTGAATAGGGTATTATATTTTACTAGCAGGTACACTTCTCTGGTCATAACTCTAAGATGCTTCTGACTTGCACCATGGTGATTGCTTCTGAGTTCCTCCAAACTGCCATCAGTACATAAATAAACTTTTCTTGTAGGCCAGAAATCTGAAATAAACAATCCTAAAAGGCCATTTGCTAAACCATAAAGGGAGAAAGGAAGCAAGAGAGACGATTACCCTTGCTTCCCTGTGATCTTGGCACCACATGTTTCTTATTTTTGCCTCAGTTTTAAACAGATAGTGCTGGGTTGAATGGATAAGGGATATCTTTTTGTTCCTCAATTTATTTTTTAAACCAGCTACAGTAAATATTAAGTCATAACAAGTTTAATTTTCTTATAATTGGAATAATCAACCCAATTAGTGGTAATAATAATAATGATCATGGTTATAACAATAATAGCAACTGGTCTAAGCCCTTAAAATTTATTACCTCATTCAATCACAGTCATCCTAAGTATGTTCTAGCATTCTACCTATTTTGCGATCAAGATTTTCAGGTGCTAAGAGGGTAAGTAGCTCACCTAATTTCACACAGTTAGAGGAGATATGATTTGTGTCTATTTTCTCCCAGTTTGTGAGAGTATGTGCTTCAATTATTTTACTGGTTCAACAGAACTGGTATTTGCTAAGTAACAATTCATGCGTAAAGTTTTCAGAACAATGACTATTTTGAGTAGTTATTATTCATAAAACTCAAATTATCTTCTATTTAAAGTAGCCATTTTGGACAGCACATATTTAAACTTAAGGATTCTTTGAAAGGATGCAAATAAATAAAATCATGAAGGAAAGGAGAGATTACAACCAATATCACAGAAATACAATTATAAGAGAATATTATGAAAAATTATTTGTCAACAAATTGGGCAATCTCTAAGAAATGGATAAATTCCGGGGCGCCTGGGTGGCTCAGTCGGTTAAGCGACTGCCTTTGGCTCAGGTCATGATCCTGGAGTCCTGGGATCGAGTCCCGCATTGGGCTCCCTGCTCGGCAGGGAGTCTGCTTCTCCCTCTGACCCTCCCCCCTCTCATGAGCTCTCTCTCATTCTGTCTCAAATAAATAAATAAAATCTTAAAAAAAAAAAAAAAGAAAGAAATGGATAAATTCCTAGAAACATATAAGCTACCACAACTAAAACAGGAGGAAATAGAAAATTTGAACAGACCCATAACCAGCAAAGAAATTGAATGAATAATCAAAATCTCCCAATAAACAAAAGTCTCCAGGGACAGATGGCTTCCCAAGGGAATTATACCAACCACTTAAAGAAAACTTAATACCTATTCTTCCCAAACTATTAAAAAAAAAAAAAAAGACAGAAATGGAAGGAAAAGTTTCAAACTCATACTATGAGGCCAAATAGAATTCCAAAACCAGAGAAAGACCCCACTAAAAAGGAAAATTACAAGACAATATCCTTTATGAACATGTATGCAAAAATTCTCAACAAGATACTAGCAAATTGAATGCAACAGTACATTAAAAGAATTATTCACCACGATCAAGTAGGACTTATTCCTGGGCTGATTGGGTGGTTCAATATTTGCAAATCAATCGATGTGATACACCATATTAATAAAAAGAAGGATAAGAGTCATATGATCCTCTCAATAGATGCAGGAAAAACATTTGACAAAGTACAGCATCCATTCTTGATAAAAACCCTCAACAAAGTAGGGACAGCAGGAACATACCTCAGTATCATAAAGACTATATACTGAAAGACCCACAGCTAATATTATCCTCAATGGGGAAAAACTGAGAGCTTTTCCTCTAAAGTCAGGAACAAGACAGGAATGTCTGCTCTCACCACTGTTACTTAACATAGTTTAATTCTTTTCCTTTTTTTTATTATGTTATGTTAATCAGCATACATTACATCATTAGTTTTTGATGTAGTGTTCCATGATTCATTGTTTGTGTATAACACCCAGTGCTCCATTCAGTATGTGCCCTCCTTAATACCCATCACCAGTCTAACCCATCCTCCCACCCCCCTCCCCTCTAGAACCCTCAGTTTGTTTCTCAGAGTCCATAGTCTCTCATGGTTCATCACCCCTCTGATTTCCCCCCCTTCATTTTTCCCTTCCTGCTATCTTCTTCTTCTTCTTCTTTTTTTTTTTTTTTAACATATAATGTATTATTTGTTTCAGAGGTACAGGTCTGTGATTCAACAGTCTTACACAATTCACAGTACTCACCATAGCAATACCCTCTCCAATGTCTATCACCTAGCCACTCCATCCCTCCCAGCCACCCCCCACTCCAGCAACCCTCAGTTTGTTTCCTGAAATTAAGAATTCCTCATATCAGTGAGGTCATATGATACATGTCTTTCTCTGATTGACTTATTTCACTGAGCATAATACCCTCCAGTTCCATCCATGTTGTTGCAAATGGCAAGATTTCATTCCTTTTGATGGCTGCATAATATTCCATCGTATATATATATATACCACATCTTCTTTATCCATTCATCTGTCGATGGACATCTTGGCTCTTTCCATAGTTTGGCTATTGTGGACACTGCTGCTATAAACATCGGGGTGCACGTACCCCTTCGGATCCCTACTTTTGTATCTTTGGGGTAAATACACAGTAGTGCAATTGCTGGGTCATAGGGTAGCTCTATTTTCAACTTTTTGAGGAACCTCCATACTGTTTTCCAGAGTGGCTGCACCAGCTTGCATTCCCACCAACAGTGTAGGAGGGTTTCCCTTTCTCCGCATCCCCGCCAACATCTGTCGTTTCTTGACTTGTTAATTTTAGCCATTCTGACTGGTGTGAGGTGGTATCTCATTGAAGTTTTGATTTGGATTTCCGTGATGCCGAGTGATGTTGAGAACTTTTTCATGTACTTGTTGGCCATTTGGATGTCTTCTTTGGAAAAATGTCTGCTCATGTCTTCTGCCCATTTCTTGATTGGATCATTTGTTCTTTGGGTGTTGAGTTTAATAAGTTCTTTATAGGTTTTGGATACATAGTTTAATTTAACATAGTACTGGAAGTCCTAACCTCAACAATCAGACAACAAAAAGAAATAAAAGGCATCCAAATAGGCAAGGAAGAAATCAAACTTTCACTATTCACAGATGACATGATACTCTCTGTAGAAAATCCAAAAGACTCTCCCAAAAAATTGCTAGAACTGATAAACGAATTCTTTTTTTTTTTAAAGATTTTATTATTTGACAGAGAGAGACACAACAAGAGAGGGAACACAAGCAGTAGGGAGTGGGAGAGTGAGAAGCAGGCTTCCCGCTGAGCAGGGAACCCGATGCGGGGCTCGATCCCAGGACCCTGGGATCATGACCTGAACCAAAGGCAGATGCTTAATGAGTCAGCCACCCAAGTGCCCCTGATAAACAAATTCTTGCCTGCATCTTTCTTATATCAGAATAGCTCCCTTTAAACAGGACACATACAAGACCAAGGTATCACATTCTCTCGGCAAAGTGATTTTATTCATTTATTCTTTCTTTCATTGAACATGCCAAATATTCAAGTACTTATTTAGCATATAATATGTCCAATGTTCTGGAATGTAGAAATGCAGCAATAAACAATCCAGTAAGATTTCTGACCACATGAAATTTATTTTTCATTGGGTAGAGAGAAACAATAAACAAAAATAAACAAGGAAAACTCAGTAGTGATCAGTGCTATGATTTTTAAAGCAGTCAACATAAATAAGACTCATTATCACTAACACCAGCTCCAAATATGCTCTCTCTGCATTTTATTTCCCAAGTCACTTTCTGGGTTTATAACTAGTCAGAGCATATTTCTACTGCATTTATATTGCTTGGAACAATAACAACAAAACATTAGCTGTTGACCACACTGTGGTGTCACTGAGCCCAAAATCCCTTTTATTCCATTTGAACCATTATCCCACAAATCCCTAGGAGATGAGAGCTAGAGCCTTTCTCTGTCATGAACCTTTTCCTGAAAGCCCTAGATCACTTAAATCATTCCCCAACTTACAACTAATGATCTTTAGCAGTGCACCTCATTTCAATGAATTAAGTACTTGGGAACATTTTTTTGCATATATAATTCCTATCCTCTCTATAAAAGGTTACTGAGAAGGCTTACATTTGTCTTTGGGATGCTGGTTTCCCCTGATGTCTGCACTTCAAGGCTTGCCTTCCATTCTCTTTTCCCAAAGGACAAATTTGGCCTATGACATATTATGTCAGGAGCTTGCTCATCTGTATTTGTCACCAGGTTGTTTTCTGGTATTTTTATAGTGACCTCAGTTTTCCCCGGCTTTCCTTTCTCATTGATCAGTCCACGACTTCCTCTCTCTCTACACATCCTAAAAGTAGTCCCAAGATTTGAAAGAAGTATGAAACAACAGCCATGCTTGAACTTAAATATTCTTTTCTGCAATTAGTTATTCAGGATTCACTTTAGTAAAGATCATGCTATTTTCCCTTTTTCTATTACCACCTTATATGTTAGAATAGTCAATGTTAATATTAGAACAACATGTTTTTTCCACTGTATAGTAAGTGATATGACATCAGACCTGATCACAGATGATCCATTCTATGATTCACAAATAACCTAAAGCATCTGGACTTGAGAATGTCAGCTTTCCAAGGCCTTCTGTTTGCCTCTTTCTCTCTTACAGAAGAATATTGAGAATGTGCCGTAGTCAGGTGTCCAATGTCTTTTCCTCTGCTAGTGGGGCAGCATTCCCTGGGAAAACCCCCTTTGTTTTTTAGTTTTTTTTTTTTTTTTCTTATGGTTTATACAATGGGCTAATTCACATTTCTCTCTTTTGGACCCCTGACTCAAGGTGCATATCCAAAACAAATACATAACCCAAGATTCTTACTAAACTTGTTTGACATTGCTTTTTCTAGTACAATGGTTAGTCTTTTGTAATTAAAGATTTGAGGTAGAAATAAAGTCATTTTGCATGCACTTACTTTCCTGATATCTACATAGACATTATACTTATTTTCATTTTCAAAATGAACATTTTCAGAACTCTTGTTAGATTCCATTTATATTCTTTTTCCTCTTAAAGATTTTAACAAGCATTTAATATAATCCCAGAAAATTGTAAACAGCTTAAAGTATGTCTTAAATTTTGCCCTTATCATAGTTTCACTGTATCCTACAAACCCACATTGACCTCTGGGAGGCCACACTCACTTCCATCTACCAGAGTCACTGCCATTCTTGCAATCAACGACTTTCTCTAATTCTAGGACTAGCAAGTAGATTTTAGTGCAAAAATGCATTCACAAAAATTCATATAAATGTCAAATGAGACTGAAAAAATAAGATAGTGTGTCCCATTCTCATTCTCTTGGTACTCTCAAAGTAGTCTTATTTTTTACATGTCCTCTCTCTCTCTCTCTCTCTCACACACACACACACACATACACACTCACACACACAGTGCAATTCAAATTGCACACAAACTAGCACCACATCTGTGAAATATCACAGAAAATAGCTAATGCCAAGTAGTTCCACTAAAACTCCTAGACCATACTATATATTCAGAGCAGGTGAAAAGGAAAATTATCATAACAAAGAGTTTTTCCTCTAACCTGTTCAAACAGTTACAACATTTATATGTGCTAAACATATTCCAGTCATTATATACCACATTAGAAAGAGTGAAGAAGGGGCGCCTGGGTGGCTCAGTCGGTTGAGTGTCAGACTCCTGGTTTCAGTTCAGATCATGGTTTCATGGGTCATGACATTGAGTCCATGATGGGCCCCGCACTCAGTGTGGAGTCTGCTTGAAGATTCTCTCCCTCTGTTCCCCCCCATCCCCTCTCTCAAATAAATAAATAAATCTTAAAAAAAAAAAGGAGTAAAGGAGAAAAATGGATTTTGAAGACACAGGACACACTATCCAGGAGCCAAAATCAAGCAGCAAATATAAATAAATGAAAAATGAAGCTAACAGGCAAGTCTAAACTGTATCACAATAACTTGGATATGCACATATGTAATTTTGCTATTATGAAATGAACTTGGTCTAACAACAATAACTTATTTTCTGAATAAGCATGAACTTGACGTTCATGGTAATGTGATCACTACCAGTTCAAACTTAATCTTTTTCACATTAATTTAGTTTTTCTGGACTAATACTTAGCCTTTCAGAGTTCTTCCTCATGCCCCTTCTCCTTGCCTTCTCCTCTGGGGGCACATGGACACATGGGGTAGTGCAGCAGTTTACACACCATAATGTCAATTTGGGATCAAGCTTCAATTCTACATAAAGTACTTTAGACTCACTGCTTTCCATTTAGGTAGCTCACTCTGGTTGGCCTACGACATATGCAGGCATTTGCTGTTGTCAATATCTATGTACAACACAAGACCTCTAGACAGAAGATTTGCTTACTCTTCAAACTTTTCATAAAATTCGTAAATCTCTTCTAGTCCACTAGGTTCTCAGCACTCTGGGGACTCACTGGAGCTTTTTGATGTTCTCCACACCACATCACATTATGGGGATACAGAGGAAGAGGAGGGTGGTAGAGGCGCTATCTCTCAGCATGGCGGTCTCATGCCCTCTCCTCAAATCCATTCCATTGAGAAGATTCTTTGTTATCATGGGCACTCTTCCAATTACCCTGGTCACAGACCTCTTAGTGGGTAAAAAGGCAGAAACCACATCTGTTTTGAAAGTCTCAAAACTATCCAAGAATCTTTATTCTCAGCCCTCCAGTTTTTCAGTTCACATGTGATGGACAGGGAGTAGGATTTCTGGCCTTCTGACCTCTGAAACTCTTCAGCCTTCTCTTCAGGCACAGGCAAGAATTTGACTGGTTTCTTGGGAGTGGGGATGGAAACCAACTTTAAGTTAGACCTCACATCTATCTGTAAGTGTAATTAGCATTAATAAACTCTGCTTTAGACATTCATGCTCTGACTGGGTATTTTACCCCAAGAACTTTCAGATTTCAAAGTAGAACTATTTTCTATTCCAGTGAGTTGAGGTTAATTTCAAGTCACTACTCTCCCTTTTGAGTTTTAAAAGCCATTGCAAATTCGAGCTGACTTCTATTTCCTAGGCTGTATCTGCCCTTCCTCTAAAGAAATGAAAGGCTTTGATCCAATGAGTGGAGAGACTTGGGGCAACATTAATCATTTTGGAAAGAGAAAATACCTTCAAAAATCTCTAAATTTGATTTAGTTATAATAACATTATATTGATGAGTGTGATCTATCAATCTATAAATAAAACTTCAATTTTATCAGTATTATCTACAATACTTCATACAAAAACCAACTCAAGATGCTTGTTTGAAATGGGCAAGTCAGTTATGTGAAAACACACAAAGAAAATACACATACATACACAAATGATTTAAATATCAGATTAATATGTAATCTGTAAATGAATATAATGAAAATTATTTGTAAATCATGAAAGTAGTATATCCACAGTATTGTAATTCATCCTTCAAATGCATAATCATGAGTTTATTGATTTAAAAGAAGAAAAAACTAAAATCTAATGGATTATTCAGTCATTCACCAACAAATAGATATTGAATGCCTATGTAACAGAAGTCATTACAGGCACTTTGTAAAATAACTAAACATACAAAAAATACATTCTACCTTTAAATCATATTAGTGTTTTTTTTTCATTAAAAATGCTGATAGTATATTTCTGTAAAATGTTTTATACACTTACAGTGAACAATTTTAAACACTTGATTTTCTTATGTTGTGAGGATTTTTTAAGGAGACCAATTTTTTTTTTCTCAATAAGAACGTCAATATATTTAACTATTAGAGGTTCCATCTGCATGCATTTCCAGTAGCTATATAAGTTGCAGCAGATGTTTTAAAGTCCAAATACTGGTATAAAACTATACAGAAATGTGAGTATCTGTCCATTCATGAGGATGGAGCAGCAATGAAATAATATCCAATTCAGGAAAAGACTGTAGCAGCCATGAGATTGCATCTTGGAGACCTCCAACTACAGGGAGCAGTTGACCTAGGGTGCCAGAGACTGCTCTGGAATCCACCTCTGTACTTGACCAGAGGCCATACCTCCCATGGGCTGCTCCCAGCCAATGACTGAGCACAGCGGGTTCTTTCTTGGGAGACAAGGGGTTCCTCTCCATGCTAACTTTGGCTAGAGGAATCCTCATGGCCTTGGCAGACAGGATTTGGTCTCTAAGTAGTCTAAGACTTTTCCAGCCAAACTTCTTTTCCTTTCTTTTTCACTTGTGGTCAGACTTGCTTCATGATTAGATTGCTATCCCGGCCTCTCTACTTCTTCCCCATTTCCTATCATGGGTGTTTCCTCTAATAAAATCCTTGCACACTGAATCCTGTCTTGAGTTTTTGCTTCTCTGAGGACCTGAACTAACACAAGCCTAAATGTTTCAACAGTTAAACATAACCTATAAAGAAAGAGCTAAGTACTATATTGGGGGAGGGAGCAATTTAAGAGAGTAAACTTCAGAAGTCAAATTGTTTTCATTATTATGTTTATTAATTTCTTAAATGCATGCATGTGATAGTGTTTCTCCAGGGTCGTATTGTATGACAAAGATCCAGATTAGTATTTCAGTTTAAGAGACTAAGCAAAAAATTAAACTGATCACTCACAAAAAATTAAACTCATGAAAAATTAAAGTGGAGAGGTGGTCTACTAAGGAGAAGGGTCCTGGGTATCCCTGCACATTTTTGCTAAGGCTGTCCTACTACAAGACTTACTCTTTTCCTGATATTGAGTAAATTCCATAGTCAGTCCCATAGGCAACTAAACAGTCAAGACAAGAAAAATACATGTTCTTTCCTTGCAGGGAAGAGGATTGGCTTGTTTCCTCCTTGCAAAAATGTTTATACTAGCCCAAAAACATGGGTGAACCTGGAGGGCATTATGCTAAGTGAAATAAACCAAGCACAGAAAGACAAATACTGCATGATCTCATTTACATGTGGAATCTAAAAAAATCGAACTCAAAGAAGTGGAGAGTGGAATGGTGGTTGCCAGGCCTGGTTGGTGGGGAAAATGAGATGTTGGTCAAAGAATACAAAGTTTCAGTTATGCAGGGTTAATAAATTCTGGAGATCTAATGTACAGCATGATGACTATAGTTAACAATACTGTATTTCATACTTGAAATTTGCTAAGAGAATAGATTTCAAATGGCCTCACTACACACAAACACATACACACACACACACAACTATGTGAGGTGATGTTAATTAACTTGGTTGTAGTAATTATTTCATAGTGTATACATGTATCAAAATATCATATTGTATATCATAAATGCATACAATTTTTACCTGTCAATTATTTCTCCATAAAGCTGGAAAAAATTACTGGGCTCCTGACCCTGAGTTCCCCTCCTATAAGTCAATCCTCTGCATTTGTAGGGTGTCATCTGTCACTCTGTGTCACCCTACAGGAATTGGGGGTCAGAAAGCAAAGACAAACTTGTTGGCACTGGTCATTGCTTTTGCTGTGAGTAATGATGTCTTTTGTCTCTGCTTCAGGTGTGTCATGCCTTCGGTCACCAGCTACACATTACAGCTAAGTTGTTACCTTGCAAGTAAAGTAAAATTTCATACCCTCCTCAGTTGGTGACACTCTCGACTTCTTTCTTGGCAAACCTGCTTCTCTATATTCCCTTTTTAAGTGAATGAGAGTACTATTCATCCTACAAAGAAGACAGTTTCTCAAATATCTAAGAACAATAATTGAAGTCCATTGTAGTATATAAAGGAAATCAAATAAACATTTTTTGCTCAAACAGAAAACACTGTTTTAATTAACTCAATGTAACTGGCTACTATTCACTAAGGACTCATCCTATATAGGATTTAATGAGACAATATTCATGTTCAAGTTATGGTTAGGAGAATAATAACCACGCATTTAAAAGATTATACTGGCTTGAGTATAACATCAGTTAATGAGCTGCCTTTTTCATTCCAATGGGTTCCATTCCAATCTTGCAATTTGCTTTAATTAAGTATTTGGGACAAATTATAATTTAAAGGGTTTGCACGAAGCCAATTTAACTGTTCAGCTCTGAGTATGTTTTGTTTGAGCATAGAATCCTGGATATGTGTCCATAAATTCCTATGCAATAACTCTACAAAACAAAGTACATTATATAATTATACTCTTCCTACTGGTTTTTGGCCCACATTGGTTAAGCATCCAAGTGTCCAGATGTTTCCGGAAATTCTCAGATAACTAGAGATTACATGTAAAAATATCTGTGCCAAATGAAAAATTAATGTTTCTTCTAATATCTAAAAAACATTTGTTAATGACTTCATAATAGAACTGAACTCTGGATTTGAATTGGAAATATCAGAAAAAAAACAAATGGAAATATCAGGGATATAAAATTTTAATGTTTTTAAGATCTAGTTAGATAAACTTATAAAACCAAAGCTTCACTATTTTAAATATATCATTTTCTAAAGCATACAAATAGAAGATGATGTTGAGGAATTATTCTATTTTCCTTTTATATCACCTTCCATTTAAACACACCATGAAATAACAAAAGCCTCATGTGTCCCATATGTGCCATTCAAACATTATTAATGATTTATTAGTAACATTCAGCTGTGCATTTTACATGACACTCATTCTCTATTCAATTATTTCAGAACTCAACATTTATTAAGGGGGAAAGAAAGTAAAAGTGACTGCCATATTTTGCCTTCTTTCATTTATTGTCATTTATATGTAAATATTTGATTCCTAAAATATATCAGAGAATAAAAAGTATGAACCTTACCAAATGGTGTACTAAAATGATCTTTTTAATGACTGTAATTTGTTAATGGATCACTAGCAAAGACCCTATTACCATCAATACCAAAATTATTGTCAAACATAAAAAGAATCAGAAAAATTTCTTTAGTATATATAACATGACCAAAAATATTAGCTAAATGTCTTAAAATTTTAAAAATGGAAATCATGAGTTTTGTAGCTAATACATATCAATTTTATTGACTGTGCCTTATCTCATAAATAGCACACTGGTTTTGTGGAAATTTGCCTAATACAAATTTCTGCTTTTCACTATTTATATTCCTGATAGTGCTTTTTTGGTATGGGCGCATTTCATAGTATATAAAATGTGAATCTGAAGTTACAATTAAAATTAGTAAATGTCTAAAGTGAAGAAGTAATAGAGAAACAAAAGGACTCAGGTTTGAAATTAGATAAATTTCGGGGCTCCTGGGTGGCTCAGTCGCTTGAGCGCCCAACTCTTGATTTCAGCTCAGGTCATGATCTCAGGGTCATGAGATTGAGTCACATTGGGTTCAGTCCTAGGTGTGAAGCCTGCTTGAGGGTCTCTCTCTCCTTCTCCCTCTGTACCTCCCCTTCATGTACTCTCTCTCTCAAATAAATAAATAAATAATAAATACAAAATAGTCATTTTCATCAGCATAAGTATTTCATAGCACTCATGTTTTGTTAATTATATATTAAATATGTTTTTGTATAATTATGGGACCATACATCCCAATTTGTCCAAGATAGTCCCCGTTGTTTATGCCTGTTGTTTCAAGGTAAATAGTGGTTTCCATTTTATGATCAAAACTCCTACTCTAGACTATAAATTAGAGTAGACCACTATACCTGTATATAGTTTAATTACATGTTCTCGGTATTTTCCCTTTACAGTGTTCATACATAATATACTTTTATAAGTAATATATGACACATGCTACTTTAAGGTTTACTTTTTACTTTTGATGATAAAAATAATATTAGCTATTTAATGCACGATGAATATATCAGACATGTCATTCTTGACCTTGAAAATCTATGAAAAATTATTTTGTCTCATTTATCATTTACTTAAAGCCATTCTCTTTATCAGTTTTTGAATTAAATCTATCCATAGCTCCATACAGAAAACTCTAACACAATTACTACAAGGAGTGAAGTAGTCTCCTGAAGATGAAACAGTTCTAAACTATTAAACATTGAACCACTTGTATTCCTAATGATGTAGCATCCATCCAGGAGAAATAGCCAGAGAAGAAAACACCAAGCTAGTTGCAGTAGATTACCTTTTTGGCAGTTCCGAAACTTTAGGTGTTTACCTATGCTCCCCTAAATTGACTCCGTGCCCAGCTACTTCTCATTTTCATTTCAAATAACAATAAACATATTCCACTACACAAAAGCATTTTATTTTATGGCAATTGCAATAGAATGAACAAAGCATTTTAATAACTTGAAGACTTCCATTATATCAAAGCTCAGTTATTGTTTCTCAAAATGGTTCTTTTGCCTAATACAAATGTCCAAAATTGAAAGCAAAGGATAGATAACTTTAATTATCCACATAACCTGGCATCTGTGGTAATGCCATTTGCCGGAATTTTTCAAGGGATAAAATGGATATTATCATATGGAACCAAATTGTGTCGACCACAGTGTTCCTCATAATTAAAAAGATTGGTCACAGGTGTAAATTGTAGTACACGAGGAAAACAGGAAAAACCAGGTTTTTAGTCATTAAAGCAATGGTACAGAAGATAGGATTCGGGTGGGTATGCATCACAAAGGAAAAACAGCTGCACACCTGCTTTATGCTTGATGTGCATCATGCGTATATTTGATGCTCAATTAAATCATCATAATTATAATTTAGGGTGCCACCCTCAAGAAAGAATATCTTAACTTTAATTATCTGTCCAGGAGTTACTACTCTGTTTTGCATAGATATGAGCAATCATGTTTAGTCATAACACAACAAACCAAGTTTTAAAACTGCCTTGAAGACATTTTTTAAAATAAATAAAGCAGCCATTCATGCAATGTAATGTTTAACGACTGTTATTTTTATAGGAAGTTCTTACATTGATTATATGTGTATAATTATATATATATACTAGTTTATATATAATATGTATGATATTAGATTATGCGTGCGTGTGTGTGTAAAATTATCTTATGTCAGAGGTAATGATGAATAGAAGAGGGGATTCACCATTGCAGAAATTTTCATTTCATAGAAAAAAGAATTTGAGCAATGTGTTCATGAAGTATGTTTACTATTTAACATTTTATTAGAGGTTGTGAATGATTTACAAGTATTTTTTTGTTGAGTTTTTTTATTGTTATGTTATGTTAATCACCATACATTACATCATTAGTTTTTGATGTAGTGTTCCATGATTCATTGTTTGCATATAACATCCAGTGCTCCATTCAGTATGTGCCCTGTTTAATACCCATCACCAGGCTAACCCATCCCCCCACCCCCCTACCCTCTAGAACCCTCAGTTTGAAGCCCTAAAGAAAGGAAACTTACTTAATTTAGGGAGAAATTAGGCCCTTTAGGGCTTCACCATATACCAGCTATGCAACTTGGCTAAGTTCTTCAACCTCTATGGCCTTAGTTTTTCATTCATAAAATGAGAATGATAATGATACCTATTTACTTTAAGGAATAAATTAGTAAATAAATGTATATTTCCTAGAGCAATCCTTCGCACATAGCAAGAGATCAATAAATGTAGCTACAGTTTTGAAGATAAAACCAAGAAATGGGAAGGCTAAATTATTTATCCAAAGTGCATACTAAAACAAGACAGGTTAAAGCAATATTCAAATTAGAGTTTACAACTTACAGGCTGATTATACTAAAGCTAATTATATGATGTTGTGTTTTTGTTCTTAAAATTTTTCCAAATGTTTTAAAAGTGAATTATTCACAAGAAGCTTCTACTAACAAAAAAGATAATGTTAACTAATAACAGAAAACTAACATATGAAAAGCAGTGACAAGTCTATGTTACCTTTAGTTATTTGACTTGACTTGAGTAGGGCTTTAGGCACTTTGTCACCACAGAGATCATGAAAAGAGGAAACTAGGATCCAGAAAGTTTAGTTTGCACTAAGTATTCCTGTTAGTGCAAACTTGGATGGATCTAGATACATATTCCTGATGTCAGCTTCTGGTTTTTTTTTTTCTTCTGTTTACTATGGACTTCTCTGTTAACCCACACCACATCCCCACTAACGTCCCAGTGAAAAAATACACAACACACACCACGCATGCACACACATACACAAACTTCTACGCACATACGCAAGCACACATATCCCCCCCCACACATATATACTTGCATTTATGGTGTTAGACTACTATATCTTTATGTCCTGAACTGCCTACTATTTCTCTTTTTACTAGGGATGTAGCTAACACCCAGATTGGTGGCTGAATCAGAACTAAAATAGAATCCCCAGTGATTACCAAAATGTACCTTAAAGCAACTGCTTATAGCTTCCATTCCAAAAGGGAAATCATAAAAGATCAATGACAAGGTGATAAAGATGTGCTGATTTGTCCTCTACTCAAAATTAGAGCTCCTCCCTCACTCCAAACTGTTTAATTCTGCACATCAGAAATCCTCTTTAATTTTACACTAATAATAAATCATGTCTTTCAAAAACTAACATCAAATTATTTTTTTTTCTCAAGCAGATTTTTAACTCTCTCCATCATAAAAATGTCATCCCCACTATCATCTCTATTGCTTAAACCAAAGTACTTACAGTAGTCTATATTTATTTATTAAGATTGTCTCCCAGCATGTCTGTCTATTCAGCTTGTGTTATGGGTGTGGGGCATAAAAAGTGTTTTGAATGAAGGAATAAATGCATGAAAATATAAAAGTGAAATCAAAGAAACTATTCAATATAAAAAGTGTATATTATGGAAAACTTCCCTGAATACAGCACATAAGTATTTAACCTCCAGCTTCTTCATATGTGAAAAGATAATGGTAACAATAAAACTCTTGTAGGATAGTTGTACACAACAAAATAAGTGTATATACACAAACATGAGTTATTTTTATATCTACTTTCTATTAATCATTTAAATGAGAGTTCTTTTCCCTTTAAAATATGGTTCTAAGTAATTCTACTTCTCCTGATTTCCACTGACCCTACCCTAAACCAAGATGTCAACTTTTTAATGATTGAGCATAAGTAGTCAGTCACATACTACTATGTTCTACTGTGGTTGAGTTGGGAGTATCAGAAATTCTGGATACATACTTCTTTCTCACTAGAAATATTTTTAGTCACATTTAGCTTCCAATCTCTTCCCTCTTCTTATATTATTTCGTACAAGGCTGGAATTAGTATTTACTGAATGAATCAGGTGTATTTCATTATAGTAAATTCTCTTAATCTCTTTTGTAAAATTTATCCTACAGTCAAAAACTGGATACCTTATGTGTTTCCTTGAAAGATGAATAATTTATCCATTCTACTTCCTCGATTTTTACCCCTCTCCAGGTGTGAGCTTCTCCTGAGATTTTCTACTTGGGAAGACCAAGCCTTCTCCCCTGCTGCTTGACATTGTAATGAAGACATTTGGGGAAAGTCCTCCAAGAGAAAATGAAGAATTATTTATGTAACAATATGATCTCCCTTCTGAAACCCCCAGAAATATCTAAAATAGCATAATATTGTCTCACATTTCAAATAGATTAGTTAAATTTAAAAGACTTGATTTGATGATGGCAATAATTATATTTGAATTAATGTTGCTTCTGTTATCTGAACCCAGGGGTTCATAGACACTACATCATACAACTTCTGAGATATTTAGCAGCAATGGGGCATATAAAAAATGCTTTTATTTAACTTTTAAAAATATGGCTTCCATTTTATTTTAAAGAAAAAATAATCTTGAAATATTTAACTTAAATTATACACACACACATATGGTGGAACTTCTAGAAATAGATGTAACCTAAATGGGCATTAACTAGCTAATTTATTAAAAGGACTTACACTTGCTCATTAAACAAGAAGTACAAATATTTGAGAGTTTAAAATAAACTAAAAAAATTTTTTTTGAAGATAGGCAGTTCTATTTGGTAAACAGGGTTCAAATGAAAGCTCTTAAGGAGGTGATTAATGTAATTTATCTATACATAAAACTGACACAGTGTTTTAGGCTTCTATATTTACCCTGAGGCACTGGTCTTATTAGGAAGGGAGAAAATAATGCCCTATATCTCAAGTTAATCCTTTGAGAGAGCAAGATCCTCAGAAAGAGGAATTGAAAGATTTTTAGATAATTTTTGTTTTATGGAGAGAAAATAGTTAAGTGCAGTTTTATACTCAAAGTTTAATTTCTGTTTGAATACTTTTGATTTTGTCAATATCTTCAATTAAGTCAAATAAGACTGGATTTTATATGAAGTCTTGTTATGTTTTTTTTTACAAAGTATCATTAATAATAATAATAATAATAATAGCAAATCTGTGACTATGTCACTATAGAATATGAATAAATTCTGGATAATTCTAAATTTCCAGTCAATCACAGTTCTTTATTGTATTTCAGCAATTCAAAATTTATTTTGAATAAATTGTTATTTTGTAAGCCAAAACACAAGAATAATTTGATATTTCACTAACTTGTATAACACCAGCTAAAAAATAAGTAAAATACTGACATATCAGGCTCATAATTCCTATTTACTTATTTAGCTTATACAAAAGGGGATGCTTGACTCCATATTAAAAAGAAATCTTAAGACCTCTCTCTGTCTTTGAAATCAAAAGCTCAGTTGAAATTTCTTTTGTTTTCCTTTCTAGGCTCATAAAAATGTATCCTTTATCTCCCTCCCTCCCTCCCACCACACAGCCCCAACAAATGTGAATACAATTAGTCACCTTTGGATTATGCCTAAAATGTTCCTGGCTTGTTCAATGAGGTTCAGTCATCACAATATGCACTAGATCATAATAATGAAAATTTCAATAATAATAATAAGCTGACATTTAATGAATGTTAAGCTTCAGGTACTTTGTGAACTGCTATATATTCATCACTCAGTTTTAATACTCATAACAACCCTGTGAGCTAAATAGTATTATCCCTATTTTACAAATAAATTGACAGGCTTAGAGAAGTTGAGTAACTTGCTCAAGGTCATAAAACTAATAATTGACAGCTCTGGTATTCAAAACTGGGTCTATCTCAACTACTATGTTACATTGCCTCTCTGTGTTACTTACGAATAAAACCCATTGCTAAATTGAAACCTATGAGAACTCAGATCTTGTCTGCTTCATCATTGTATTTTTCATGCCCTAGAAAATAGTGCAGTGCTCAACAAATATTTGTAGAATGGATAAGAGTATCCATTATACTAAGTCAAATTTTTTTTTTTATCATACAAAAAGCCACGGTCACTATGTCCTATATAAACTAAAGCAGAAATCATGGTATTGTGGTGGCAGTCTTTTCATTTTTTTTCTTTTTCTTCTAATTAATCCCCTTTAACCAATCTTACTCCAGTATGACATTTTCTCCCAAGACTTCTCTTGCTTTTGTTGTACTGTTTCACCTTTGAGCAGATCTTCATTGTCTTATGCTTCCTTATAGCCACTCTGTTTCTTTTTCTGGCAATTTATTCACAGAGATCTGTCATCCTTTACAAGTCAATTACCATTTAGTTTTCTTTGTAAAAGAAACACAGAAAATAATATATCTAGATTTTTTTAAATACTTTTTTTTACCTGAAAGGGTATAGCAGTCTCTTTGTTCACTGAAGAATGGACTGACAAAGCCCATGTTATCCACTGTCCGCAACTAAAGAACTGTGCCTAGATTTCCTTTGTGGGAAGAATTAGTAGGGAGAACATATGGACAAGACAAGATTTCCTATGCAGTGAGCATGTGGGGGTAGAATATGGCATCTTTGAGCATAATTATCCTCTATAATGATCAGAAACCTTTGCCTAAAAGTTCTTTTATTTCTCATTTTTCTCTGTTTTCCTCTTTCTTCCTTCTTATCCTCTCTTCTTGCTTCTAGTTTCTTTGTTTCTTCTGACTCCCTGGAGAAATAACCACAGATCATTCTCTCTCTCTCTCTCTCTCTCTCTCTCTCTCGTCTTTCACTATTTTTAGTCTACTTTGAAGAACTTTTAGACTTACCAAAAAAAAAAAAAAAACAACATCCCACAGAATAAATCTGATTAATGTTACTAAATGGCTTTATGAGTGGCAATTGGGTTGCATTACATAATTCATGTAAGAGAATGAAAACATTTTTTCATTACATATCAATGATTAAGACCAAAATTCAAATATTTGCATAAGAAGTCACCAAGTGACTAAAATTCACTTAGGCTTTTTGTTAAATCTTATTAACAAAAAGTATTTATCTGTCTACTGGTCTATGACCTTTGTTCTATAACAAGCTTCAAAATTATGTCCCAGAACTTAATAAGATTCCTTTACCCTACACTCTTAATGGAGTCTCTTCTCTTTACTAAACTACACACTGAGAATCCTGTTGATTTATATTTTCCAAGCCCACCAATATTTATAACATTAGGAAAAAAAACCTTTCTGTCTACCCCATCTCCAGTGAGATTAGAGTTGTCATCAAGGGGATACAATGCAGAGCACCAGAGGTATCCGACACATATATAACAAGACTTTTTGTAAACATGTTATATGAAATAAAATTACCTTCTATTCCTGGTTTGCCAGGAATATTTCCTTTCTTTTTTTTTTCTTAAATGACTGTTGATTTCTTTGAAAAGTTCTTAAAATTCTGTGCCAAGAATAAGAGATTATTATTTATCGCTTTTTTTCTTTAGTCTATTGGTTTGGTGCATTACAGTTATGGGTTTTCTTATGCCATCGTATGCTTGCATTCCTAAGTTGAACCTACTATAATTATGATACACACACATACTCATAAAGTTGAATAAGGACTGATGACATTTTTAAAGGAAGTTTGCACACAAGCATCAAAAATTAGATTGTCTAGGCAGAATAAATGGCCCCCCCCTTCAAAGATATCCACACCCTAATCCTCAGAACATGTGAATATGTTACTTCATACCAAAGTCTCCTTGCAAGTGTGACTAGGTTAAGGATCTTGAAATGGATTATCCAAGTAGGCTCAATCTAATCAAATGGGTTCTTTTTTTACTTTAAATAAAATTTTATTGAATAAAAACATGTATGCAGAAAAGTACACACAGCCTTAGTGAATAGCAAGATGCATTTCTACAATGAGCACAAGTGTGTAACAACCATCCAGATCAGGAAGAAGTACTGAAAAGTAGTACTGAAAAGGTCTTGTCGTAATCACTGTCTCTCACTAACCTTAATTTTCTTTTTGAAGATAACCAGTGTTCTGAATCTAAACAGCATAAATTAGTTTTGCCTGGTTTTCAACTTAATATATATGGAAACAGACTATTTACCCTTTCACATTTGGCTTCTTTCATTCAACATTATTTTTGTGAGATTCGTGTTCCATATAGTAATCAAATGGGTTCTTAAAAGTGGAGGAACTTTCTCAGTTATGGTCAGAGGGAAATGTGACAATAGGAGAATGGTCAGAAAGAAGCAACCTGCAAGCTTTGTAAATGGAGGAGGGAGACTAGGACCCAAAGTATGTGGAAGAACTTCTAGAAGCAGAAAAAGGCAAGGGAACAGATTCTCTTCTAGAGCCTCCAGAAAGGAAGGTAGTCCTGAGACACTTTGATTTTAGCCAAGTTAGATCCATATTGGATTTGTGACCTATAGAAATTTTAGATACTAAATTACATTAAACTGCTCAATTTGTGGTAATTTGTTACAGCAACGTATACTAACACAAAGATTGATCTAAAAGTTTCCTATTTGACATGTCCTCTCCTAGTTTAGACAATCTGATAGTTTTGATCAAGTTTATTTTGGCCTTAAGAATTGTGTTGAAGTGATTTTCTTCTTTTTTTTCCTTAACAACTTTACAAACCCACATATAATACTAGCTGGAACATGAGTCATTGGTGCAAATAGATTTATTTACTAATTCAACTTCTTCTATGATTATTAGTTTATTAAGGAATCATACATTCTTGTGATTTATTTTTCTTAAGATGAAAGACCATATCATCTTTTTAAATACAATTTTTTCATGATTATTTTTCTGATTTTTCTCTTAATCATTCTTACTAGAAGCAAGTCAATTTTGTTATTTTTTTTGTTAAGAACCAGCTTTTGGTTTTGATTATCCTCTCCAATGATTCCTGGTATCGATCTCAATGAGAATTTATTTTTTCCTCCTACTTTCTTTATATTTATTCTGTTAAAATGTGTCTAGTTTCTTGAGATGAAGGCTAAATTCATTTTTTTTCAAACTTTTTAAAACTAAGTAATGTTAATGCTATAAATTTATTTCTAATTACTACTTTCATTCCATTCCAGAATTTTGATATGTGGTGAATTCATTTCATTCAGTTGTAAATATTGTATTATTTCTACCATAATTTCTTCTTTTTTATTGGGATATAATTGATATATAATATTATATTAGTTTCAGGTGTAATGATTCAATATTTGTACATATTGTAAAATGATCACCACAATAAGATTAGTTAACATTTGAGGTGTCTGGTTGGCTCAGTCTGTAAAGCATGTGACTCTTGACCTTGGGGTCATGAGTTTGAGCCCCATGTTGTGTGTGGAGATTACTTAAAAAAATAAGATATTAAAAGAAAGAAAGATTAGTTAACATTTACTTATGATATACTTATAGGCTATTTTCTTGTGATGAGGACTTTTAAGATCTACTATCTTAACAACTTTCAAATATGCAATGCAGTATTGTTAACTATAGTCATTGTACTATACATTACATCCTCGTGACATATTTATTTTATAGCTAGAAGTTTGTACGTTTTGAACCTCTTTACCCATTTCATCTTACCCTCATCTCTGGGAACCACCAATTTGTTCTCCATATCTATGAGTTTGTTTTTGTTTTTATTTTTGTTTTTTTAGATTCCATGTATAAGTGAGATCATATGATATTTGTCTTTCTCTGATTTATTTCATTTAGCACAATGCCTTCAAGATCAATTCATGTTGTTATGTTATTCTATTTTTATAGCTGAATAGTATTCGTGTGTGTGTGTGTGTGTGTATCACATCTTCTTTATCCATTCATACATCAATGAACACTTAGGTTGTTTCCATATCTTGTGTATTCTAAATAATGCTGCAATGAAAATGAGGGATCATCATTAGTTTTGTTTTTTTTTTTTTTCCTTTTCTTCAGATAAATACCCAGAAGTGGAATTGCTGGATCCTATAATAGTTCTATTTTTAACTTTTTGAGGAACCTCCATACTGTTTTCCATACTGGCTGCACAATAATTTCTTCTTAACCCATGAGTCATGTGTGAGTAGATAGAAATATATGAGATTTTATAACTATTTAAAACATTTTTGCTTTGTGGCCAGATATTATGGACTGCACAATATCATTTTGAAATTCGTTGAAACTTGCTTTGCAACCTACAATATGGTCAATTTTTGTAAATGTTGTATGATGTTTTATAAATATTATAAATGTTAAAATCAATGTATATTCTGGATTTATTGCAAGTAGATTTCTCTATACATCTTTTAGATAAAACTTGCCAACATATTCTATATTTTTATTAGTTTTTGCCTTTCCTAATCCTCCATTTTATAAAAAAAGGTATTGAAACTTTACTATAGTTATGCATTTTTTTCAATTTCTCCTTGTAATTCTATTTTTGCTTTTTGTAATGGAAGCTATACAGTTCACAAGGGTATTATCTTCCTGTTGTACTGTTCATTAGTGTACAGTGTTCTATTTATTTTTATTACCCTTTTTAATTTAAATGCTATTTTGTAAAAATTAATATTTTTAGTCAAATATTCTTTTAGCTTGTAATATTTTAAAATTTTAGATTCTACTCTCTGTTTAAAACTTCAAAGAATAATGATATTTTAGTCTCACTATTGTGAGCATTTGAGGAGTGAGTTCTAGACCATCCCGCAGGCTTGCGCCATCCTATTATGTAGTTGTGGGCATGACTGAAACTGTGAAACTCTTACAATTCTTAAACTTTCTCATGGAAGAATGTGTTCCAGATTTCACTGAAAACAGACTATAAAACATAGATTTCATCACTCATTCTGTATAAATACTACATATTTACATCTCTATCCATCATCATCTCTTCTTCTGGACACCGAGGAAACTTGGCTTCTGTTTGAGGCAAATCCTCCCACCTGTGTTCTGGATACAGATCTGTATCACAAGGACATGCTCCTTTAGCTACTCACTCTGCTTTCTCTTATATGTTAAACTTCTCCCTAAGTGAGTTAGAGACTCACTTCTTCCCCAGTGGGATAAGAAAATCTCCCAGTATTGCAGATCCTCTACAGCTCTCCAGGGACCCCATATCTCCTATTATATACTCTATACCCTAATATGTCCTCTCCTTTTACAGACAAGCTACTTCACTAGCTATAAGATACCACCTTTCAAATCTACAGAATATAAGTTTATATTTAAGAAAAAAAAAAACACTGAAATTGTTTAGCCCAATTAACCTATATTTTTCTACTTCCAAATCCAATGCATTGTTAGGTTCTCATCAAGAAAGGTCTCTGAAATACTGATATCTTATTTTTCTCCCTTCACTTGGCCCTGAGATAACATTACTTTCTTAGTTTCCTACTGCTTTGCTCTCCCTCAGCAGCACCACCATGACCACCCCTCAGTCAAATGTTATCCCACCATGTTCTGCCTTAGAGTTCTTATCTCATTTCATATACACATTTTGTTGATATAATTTTATTATATTAACTCTTGTCTACGTTTTTATGAATTCTAAATCTGTACTTCTGGCTTAGTTCTCTCTTCCCAGTTTCTGGGGAAATATGTTGTTTATTTGACAAAGGATTAATGGCTCACATTTGCTGGACTACTTTTTATTTGTCACGAGGAAAAGTTTGAAAGAAAAATAAGGAAACGAAGTTTGCAGTCAGATTATGGCAGATCATGCCAGTGAAGAAATTTGAATGCTACTAAATATGTAATGAAAAATCATCAAAAATTTCAAATGAAGATATTTACTTGATAGATAATATGCTCTAGAAAAAGTATCAGTTTATAGTGGACAAATTAGAGAGAGAGAGAAGAAGAAGAAAGATGGGGAAACATTAGGGCACAAAATTAGCATAAAAAATCAGTGACCTAAAATGGAATGGGAAGGGAAGAAATGTAAAGTGAGGTAAAGATTCTAAAGAGTTTATAAAACACAATATACGATGATTTGTGAATGTTGGAGTGTGAGTAAAAAAGAAAAGAAGGACTTGGCAAAACTGCTTAAATATTCACTCTGGCTGAATAGGAAAAGAACACTCCAATAAGAAAAAAGGGTTGATTCATTTTATCTCATATTTAAAGGCATCCATTAGCCATCTCTGTGGAAAAAAAATCTGCAAGAAATTATAAAACTAATTCTGAGATTCACGAAAGAAGTCATACAAGAAACAAAAATTAGGAGATTACTAAAGCTGATGGTGGATGTTCTATAAATGGAAAAAGTCCTTTAGAGAGGGTATCTTAGACCAAGTAGAATCCTAGACAGTGACTGCATTTGTGTAGGGAAAAAAAAGGCATTGCTATGGGCAAAAACATTGCAGCAATCACAAAAAAAAAGGAACATAGCATCAGGCAAACTAAGAGAAGAGAGAATTTCAGGAAGAAGAGTATGAACAACAAGGATAAAAGTTGTAGAAAAATCAGTATATAGGAGGTTTAAAAAAAGGGCTTTGGAAATAAAACTATTTGCATAATACTGAGTATCATAGTAACATTTGTTCAAAAACACATATATTGAAGTTTCACAAAAGTAAAGCAGCATCTCTTCCTGATTGAGGGCTATCGCCATGGCATGCAAAGGACAATCAAAAGGTACTATGTTTTCTATTTGAAAGAAACAGTAGGCACTGGGAAGTTTACTGCAAGTTTACTGCCCTCAAGGGTATCCTATTTGGAGAGAAACAGCTACTATTATTTTAGGGAGAAATAGCTATGTAACTGAATCTGTGCACTAAAGCATACCCTTTATGTACTGTGAAAAAAAAACACTGTAAGTTTTGTGAAAAAAAAATATTTTCAGTAAGAAAAAGTCTGAGTCATTAATATTAGACATGAATCTTAAAAATGAGTAGAGTGAAGCTTAGAACTGCTTAGATATGGGGAGTAACAGGGCTGAATAGGTAGCTAGAAGCCAGATCATGAAAAGCTTTGTATATTATCCCCTGTGAACTATTATAGCATCTTAACAAGAGGGAC
The DNA here is from genome assembly GCF_002201575.2 of Neomonachus schauinslandi. Classification (NCBI taxonomy): domain Eukaryota; kingdom Metazoa; phylum Chordata; class Mammalia; order Carnivora; family Phocidae; genus Neomonachus; species Neomonachus schauinslandi. The sequence goes on along the minus strand of NC_058411.1, from coordinate 55,456,621 downwards.
CATTTTCCAGAGAATATTTTAAAATATTAACAATTATCCCTATATTTCTTTCTCCCAATAGTCTTGTCCCCATTCATGCAGAACGCTATTCTGTACAAATTGCCAAAATAAAGGAAGGTAACCTCATTTTCTAGGTAGATAACCAGGGAAGAAACAATATTCCGGAAACAGAAAATGCTGCTTGATGTGCTTCTGAGACAGGGCCTTGGACAGCCTTCCTGAGGATCTCTGTCCTCCTGCCTGACTGCAGAGGAGCAGAATGATTTCTGAGCTTGCAAGAATAGACAGCCGATATACAGAGTGCTGCAAGACCTGAAAGTACCTTGTAGACAGGATCCTGAGGCATCTCCAAAGACTCCTGTCTAGACAAATGACACATAAGACTAGATGCTCCCCACATTTAGTAGTTTGACTCTATGTAAGCTATGTCAACTTCTACAACTCAGCTTGCTCTTTTCATTCAGAATACAAACAGCGTCAGTTCTCTCAAATAGTACAAATACAACAACAACACACGAACCCTTCCTTTGATTCTATATTTTCTTGAAAGAGTAGGCTAGGTTTAGTTTTTTTTTTTTTTCAATTCACTAATATGTTATTCTGCAGTTACTTAATATTAGAAGCAAGAAGGAGGTCTTTCATAAAGAAGGGACTATTCCAGCAGAGCTTAATTGGATGACTATCTGAGAAAGATTATGTTTTGGCTTACTGAAAAGAAAAATGGATATCAAAATATCTCTCATTATATAGTATATATCCATCTTTATTGTTTGTCGGTGCAATGACAAATTATTTATGTGAGAAATTACATAGTGCCGTGATTAAAAGCCAAATCAAACATCTCAGAGTTAATACTGAAGAGGCACTCTCTGTTAAAGATGGCCTAATATTAAAATGAAAATGTCTTTGACACATTAGGAAAACTTTTGATGACTCTTTTCCTTTTTATATCTCCCTTCACATCTGAAGATATAGTGTAAGTTGATAATACATTATAAAATGACCTTCACAAATCTAAAATAATGACTGCCCAGAACGGGTCATGGCATTATAGATTACCCAATGAATAATGACTAGTTTTAATGAAAAGGCATAGTGAAACTTATTTGACCCTGCCACTTCTATATGTCCTTCTAAAGGGTCATAATAATATCCCAGTCCATTCATTCCCCATGACTTAATGATTTCTGATTTAGCCAGTCTAGACCTGCAAAGGAAAAGAAAAAAATCTCTAGAAAATTTAATCCTAGTTAATAAAACTAGTTAAATGATAAGACAAAGTAGTAAAATTTCAGTGACAATATTTAAATTAGAATCTGATTTATCTGTACTACCGGCCACAGGTGGAAAGTGAGAGCATGTAGGTGTATTATTTTAACAAAAAAATATGTTGAAGAAAAATATTAGAATAACTTTCTTTCCCCTAGAAAACATTTTAAAAAATGAAATTTAAGAATTTAGAAGCTGAGACATTTAAACAAACTATATAATCTGTGAGAGAGATATATGTGTAGTACTAAATAATCAAGGGACATTTGAATGTTTCAATTTAATAAAACATTTATTTGAAGGAATTGACTATAGTTTGAGATTGTGGGATCATGTAAGTTTTACCATAGTCAAAGATATTAATGAAATTTAAAGTTGTAGCAGTAATACCATTAAAATAAAAATTGGTAAATTAAGATCAGCATATTTCACATGAATACTTTTTATACAGTGCCCTAAAAGTTAACCAATTGTATCAGATAAATTCCATGTGCATGATTTGCCTCAGTTAAAGTGCTGAAGTAGACTGAGGCTAACTTCCCTTCTGAAAGGAGTTAATATTTTTTTCATTTTTGCTACAATAAAGACTCATATTTTAGCTTTCAATGTCATATTGCCAATACCCAATTTTTATTGTCACCTCTACTATAAAGCATGTCCTCTTTTTGTCAAGCTCAGAAGGGCACTGTGATGAACCTTGCATTGCATTGGCTCATGATCATTTTCCTGTTAACATCTATCACAATACTGCAGAAAGAGCGTCTTTTCTACAGTTACTTCAATGAAGCTATTATATGATCAACACTTCCTATGCCTGAACATCACTGCTTAAAACTGCATTTATCAGGAAAACAAAAAAAGAAAGTCTTGCCTGTTTTCATTAATGATGAAGTATATGACGTATATACGTATGAAGCAATAAGATGTATATGCCAAGTAATTATTTTCCAAAAGAATCCCACATTTAAAAGCAAATTTGCTGAATTATCCAAAAGTATCAATAAACAGTGAGGATAAAACAAATGTGGGTCAACTTTAAAACTGAGTCTAAATGTTGCTTGATAGCTCCGTAAAGCCCGTGGGATTTTATGTCTTCAAAGGAAGCTGATGTTCTGAGGAATTTAATGGGGAAGTTGATGGAGAAAAATCAACAAGGTTATGAACTGCAAATAGACCAGATGAACAAACTCCATACGGTGGAACTACTAAGAGATTACACTCTAGGGGCGCCTGGGTGGCTCAGTCGTTAGGCATCTGCCTTCGGCTCAGGTCATGGTCCCAGGGTCCTGGGATCAAGCCCCACATCGGGCTCCCTGCTCAGCGGGAAGCCTGCTTCTCCCTCTCCCACTCCCCCTGCTTGTGTTCTCTCTCTCGCTGTGTCTCTCTCTGTCAAATAAATAAATAAAATCTAAAAAAAAAAAAGAGATTACACTCTAAGAAAACTGAAAGACTAGTCTGTGAAACGTGGTCAACTTGCCAAGCAAATATTCTGTGGCACAGATATGGAAAATCAGGGTCATTCCCTCTCCACCTCTCATTTTTTCGATGACCTGAAAATGCTCAGTCTTAAGATTGGACTGCCCTGGGTTCGGTTTTGTGCTCTGCTGCTTTCTTACTAGCAATGTGACACTGTGACTATAATTTATATTGCTTATCCTTCAGTTTCATCATTTTTCAAATGATGCAAGCTTGGTAGGCGGATTAGAGCAATATTTACAAAATATATAACATCATTTCTGGTTATTTTTAACTTATTACAATGATAAAAACGAACATGAAGATAGTTTAAATAATAATGAGGCTAGTTAAACAATTCCAGTCTCATATCAGAAAGCCCCATTTGATCTTAAAGGTACATCAAACATGAAGAACCATTTAGACACCGTCTCTGAGGTTATGCTGGGTAGAGAGCTTTCTAAATGGCCTATTTCCTAAATGGAAACTATTTCTTCAAGATTAGACAAAAATGCCTCTTACCTCCATGTAGAGAAGAATTTTGTGTGTGTGTTTATGTAGCAGTTACATTTCCCATGTAAAAGTGAGCGCAATTTCAGCTTCACAAAGCATAGAAAGAGACCAAAGACAACTAAAAAAGAAACAATTCCAATTAAAGAAACAGGAGTTGTTTTTGTCTTAAAACAACTAAAACCCAACTCAAGTAACTTTGGAATTGACTATTTCAAAATGGTGTTAGTGGCAGCTACCACTGAATAGAGAGACGTGGACCCTATCAAACCTCTCTGTTTTTGTGATCCGTATGTCTCTTTGTCAATCTCTTATTTTCCATTTGGTTTTCTCCATAGAACTAGAATCATGCCTACAAACAGCCCTGGGCTGAAATATGTCTAGCAACACAACACAGGAAAAAACACCCATTTCCAGTATAGAAACTCCTAAGGACAGTTTCTTACTGCCCTAAGTTATATTAATTCACCAGCCCTAGAACAATGATCACAACCAGGTATTGGAAATACCAGAAATGTCCCAGGCTGGGGTCATTTGACTATCACTGTGAGTGATTACAAATCTAAATTTTTCGCCTTCTAATAGAAAAAAGTTTGATCTGAAAGAGCCTCATTGCCCTGGGGTGTAAAGTACTAGTACCAACAAGCAGGAGAAATATATATATACTGTAAAAGCATAAAATGTTGTATATTATGCGTACATTAGCATATATTAATATAGATGTATATATTAGAGTAAAAATCCCCTTTTATGCCAATGTTCAGCAAAGAATATATTCTTGTCCTTCAAACTACAGACAGTGAAAAACAATATAACATAAAAGGATGATCGTGAAAGGACAGTGGGAGTAATAAAGAGAACAAGGAGGGTTAAGGCAGAAAAGAAACAAGATTAATGTTAAATTCAAGGTAGACATTCTTTCCTAACAACTATTTATATCTCTGTGCATTTTATATGTGTATAGTTTATAAATTGTCTAAATTACTTTTTCAACATACTTATATAAGTTACCCTTAAATCAAATTTAACTCACTCAAATTTAATAATCCTTTTCATAAATTGCCTTAAAGAATCCCCATACATGCTTATTCTCATAGGGTCAATGATGTATCTCGCCTAGTCAAATGCTATACTACATATACATTATTATTAATTAAGGTATGTTCAGCCACAAATAAAAAATATTATAAACAGTGGCTTAGAAAAAATAAGTCTATTTGTTTTGTACAACAAGAAGGTCATGGTTGGACAGTGCACATTGGTATGGAAGCTCATCCACGTCCCCAGGCACCTGTGTCCCTTCCTTTGTCCTGCCCGATCACGTTTGGCTCATGGCAGTCACATTTCCAGGTATCCAGTTTTCATTTCAAAACAGAAAAAGTATAAAAGGAAAAGGATGAAGAACAAATAAATAGAGGCAAACATGTTGTATTTCTTTTCATAAAAACTTTCCTGGAAGTCTAACCCAGCAACTTCTTGAAGTCCATTGGCCAAAACTGCCTCATAATGGCCTTCTGTGGCCTCAAATTAATGTGAGAAGATAAATATTTTTAATTAGCACATTTTCACCCAATGAAACTAATTTCACTCTATGAAATTAGTTAGAGTTCTAACTAGTAAGGAAAGAGAGAATGTCCGTTGAATAAGCAACTACTTATACTGAGAGTGTTATCATAATAAAACCATGTCATCTATAAATTTACATCCCATGCAGGCATTCTACACATCTGGTGTTAGAAGTGAAAATAATAATCAAAAACCATGAGAGCTACAGCTAGTTAAAGTCTGAAATTAAAAAAAAAAAAAATGTTCCAGTCACCATGGCCAAGTTAAAGAGTGTCTGAAGAAGTTTTCAATTTGTTATGCATCCCACATGCTTTTTTAAAATTCCATATAACTAAGTTATTATGTAGGCATATCTTTATTTAAAGACTAGAAAGCCAACTTTCATAGAGTTGAAGTGATTTTCCCAAGTTCCATAGATAGGACCAAGAATTTAACTGAGATATTTTACATTTCACATCTCCTTTTTATGTACCATGCTTTCCTATACATTCATGCCTTTAGGCTGAATGATTCTGTCTTTTGTTTCTCCCCCCCACCTCCCCCTGGTGTATGTTGATGTTCCTTTCAACCAAAACGCAAACTTTAAAAAAAGAAGTATAGTTTAGGGGGTAACTCATTATTTAATTGGTTTTAGGCTTGAACTTTTGGAGAAATAAATCTGGAGAATCTTTAGTACACTGATTATTGCTAAAAATAATAATTATAAAAATAAATAATTAGATTGTTGATTAATTAATTAATTAATAGGTTACTTCTCTACAGTGCTAAGTGTAACTGGTAAAGACCATTTTTTAATCATACCAACACATGTATACCTTTAGTAGCAATAGGTTTTTTAAAAAGATCAGTGATTACTGCAGTGATAGAGTTATAAATACACAAAAAGGTCTTTGATTAATTCTGACAAGAAGAGTGTTTCTGAATGAGAATGAAATCTTTGAAGAAATTCTTGAAGCAAAACACGAAAGTGCTTCAAGGTAATTAAAATTCAATTTTATTCCAGGTCTTTTATGTGGCTACAACTATAGAAATTCCATGGAAATCCAAAATTGTTAATGTAATATTTTCCATCAAAGAAATGACAGACCAGGACCTTTCATGGCATCATGAAATAATCAGAAAATGTTATATTTTGAAAAGAAAATAAGAAAACAGTCACTCTATTTAGCACTCGCTGTAATCCCTGTTTTTTCGCTAGGTAATTTATGAGCAAATCATCCATGAATAATATTGACTGTAGATTGCTGCTATTGCCATGTAAATGCAAATTGTGTTTGATCCTCCTTACTGATGGAGTTTGAGAAAAAATTACTTGCCACATCAATGGCAATATATGAAGAACTAGAAGTTCGTGTTTTATCTGCTCTGATAAAGATCTCAAATTCAACATAGCAACTGCAGTTGGGGCCATCATCTGCTTAACTTTGTGGCAAGTCCGCCTCTCTTTTTCAGGATCCATCTAGTTTCTCCTGGCCAAAATAAATTAAAAATAGATTAAACAGGGATATGATAGGGACCTCCACCTTTAAGTGTGTTACGGTGACACTAATCTCTGAATTCCCTCCTTTCTGCAATGCTGTTTCTAATTACTGTATTGTCTGGGGTGGAAAAGGGCAGTTTCAGGATTTTCCTCTTAATCCTTCCTATCTTAAGCACACCTTTTTCTTCTTTCTTCCCATAGGTTTTACATGAGGTGCTAGATTTTCAGGCTCATGAACCCAGTTGTTCCTATCTCAGATCTAGGACATACGTAGTTCGTCTCCAATGATAGTTTCTGCCGGCTTTACAGTTAGACCCTTGGCCCTATTTTCTGGCACTTGCCTTTCAAATATTCCACTGTAGCCCACAGTTTTTATAAGATCTTAGAGTTGACAGTTGGCTGCCTTGGGCCCACTTTTTTATTTTTCCAAAGCTTCCAGCATTTGCAATGGCAGCCACCCTGATCTATGTGTCATAATTATCATTGTTCTGATACCTTCCAGTTACCATGTCTGTACCATTTCTTAACATCCCACCCTGCACCTGTAAACAGACCCAATTAGCCACAAGGTAAAACCTTGATAACTGTGATGCCACTATACGCAAAATATTATTACCACCTCATTTGGCATCAGAGAGAAGTTCCTAATTGTCAAGTTACTAAAAAATCTGGCTCCACATGTCATCCAAAGGGGCTGCTTTCTAGGCTCATCTTGATTCCAACCATCACAGCCTTAGTTTTTATATCAGTAGCACATGACAGAGCCTTTTCTGCTTTACCATATCAGGACTTGCAGTCCCAAATAACAGAAATGAGAAGAAAGAGAAACAAAAGAGAAAAGAGAATGACCACAGAAAGGAGTTTTGCCAAACTGAATACTGCTTAGTATCAAGTGCAACTAATTGCTTAAATTTCTGAACCAGTGTCCTTCAGACTATATATATGGTTACTTCTCTGAATAGTCTATTGGGGGAAGGAGTGAAAGACTTTTATTTACTAGCTTTCAAATTTCCTTTTGATCGATAGTTTGCTTCATTGAGTACTAAAATTCTCTTATAGTTTCTTACTATGAAACCAGAGGATTTCATAGCATCCTAGCACTTAATATCAACAGGAAGGCCTGAAGCAGGAAACATGGGTATGGGTGACTATTATTGGACTGTGCTTTCAGATAATCACTTGGGGCATATGCAAATTTTGTCACTGAAGTATTACCCAGGGATAGAACTTGTGACCTAATGTCTTGGATTGAAGTGAAACCAAAGGCACCTAAAATGGGGCATAGAAATTCTGTAATAGCTAAAAAGTTTGTCTTGAACATCAGCTAAACAAAGATGACTCCTACTTCTCAGCTTCTAGGCTTGCTTCCTTATTACAAAATTCATGTGTATTTGTAAATTTTTATACAAAAAAGTTAAAGAAACAAATAAATTTATCATAGTAAATTATGAGATTATTTTGATAAAGAAAATAATATGGTCTATCTGCCAAGGTACTCAAACTCCAAAGGCAATCAAATGATTAGATTATCAAACTTAGAATTTTAAGCTAAAATCATATTACTTATACAACATCATTTCACATAATCCATAATTTGTTCCATATAAACTGTGAATAATTTTTACAAAGGATTGATTTTTTAATAAAGTGAGCATTCTCAAAGAGACTTGCCACAACACTCATGCTATTCCATAAAGTGGTGAATCTTTTCATTGAATTATGTTTGCCTTTATATATTGATTTTACTATATTTGTGTGTGTGCATGTACTGTGTGTCAGTGTGATAGGCTGATTTTGATCTTCATAACTGCATTTAAATTATATAGTTTGTATCTTTAGTGATCTCTTAGTTATGTTACCATTACCTGCAAAAAAATTCATTTTTTTTTGCTTTTATTCTTCCTTTTACCTATTAATCTTTTTTCTAGGTTTTAGATATGCTCTTATGCTATGCTAGGAATCTTCATGTCAACTGTTTTCATTTCTCTTTTAGAATAATAAACCATGATATACATGTTTAACAATACAATTTGTAATATGTCTGTATGTTGATGCTCTAAATGTCCAAATTAAAGGCAAACATGTTGTTTTAGAGTAAATCTTCAGTAGAAATCTTAGTCTGTTGCATATCTTTAGAGAAGGTAATTAATACTCAGGTAAGAAATGCGTTTAGTTAAGCATGTGTTTCCTGTCATAATTGACATTTGAAAGTAAATAGTCTATTTGAATATGAGTCCCTATGGTACAACTTTTAATATATTTTTTCTTCTGTCAAAAATCTTAACTTGCTTCTGTAAATAACTTAGAGTGTAACTCAGACCATCAAGATGCATTTCCATAGATCTTTAAATCTAATTGTACTGCCCTTTTTAAAAAAAAATTTTTTTAAAGTAAGCTCTACACCCAGCGTGGAGCCTAACACAGTGCCTGAACTCACGACCCTGAGATCAAGACCAGAACTGAGACCAAGAGTCAGATGCTCAACTGACTGAGCCACCCAAGCACCCCTGTTTTGCCTTTTTTTGAACCAATTTTGCAAATAATATTCCATGACAAATAATGTTTCATAATGTTTTTTAAATATAAGACTCCATAGAATAACCACATTGCTTGATATGGAAATGGTGTTTTATTTTTTAATATTCTTTAGTATTCCTTTCAGAGGAACAATAGGGAATGATTTTTATGTCAAGGAAAGATTTCTTAATGCTAAGAGGAACATTTACCTTAGGCTATAAGACATCTCAATATGTACTTATTCCTTTTTTCATTTATTCATTTTTAAAATAGTAACATAATATAAACTATGCAATGGACATTAGTAACATGGCAACTGAGCAATAACATCCCCAGAGACATGCCTTCTAACTTAACCCTGCAGTTTCTAAGAGCTTCCCTTGGCTATCAATATAAGCTCACCCCCCAAAATTTTTGGTTGCAACAGACTGTGTTCACAGGTTTTATATCTTTTAAACCTATCATTTATTCTCACCTGAATTTGTTAATGTATGCATCTATTTATAGAGAGTCCTAAAAAGGTAGAGCTGATTTTAGCTACTGATAAAAAAAAACAATAATTTTGCCCCAGTAATTATAGAGGACTCTTCTGATAGAAAATAGCTACCCAAATTTAAATGATTAATTGATGAAGTTCACAAAGAAATAGTGAACAGTACTGAATTTACAACAGATAGCAACATTAAAACTAATTTTCTGAAAAAATAATAAGAGCTGATTGACAGGTAAGGGCCTTTTAATATATAATAGCTATAGCTATTTGCAGCCTCTTATTTTGTAGAAATGTTGTGTTTTTGCTAATGAGGGATATAACTATTGGCTCTTTTTGTTAGTGTTTGTTTTTGTTTTAGGGAAAAAAAAAAAACAGGAAGAAGATAAAGGAATGTGAAGGGATAGAGCATTCAATCCTCCTCTGCCCAAACACAACCAGACTATTAATTTTGTATCACTAAAGAAGAAAGGTTGGAAGAAAACATCTGAAAAAGTTTGCTGACCTGCTAGGTGTCAAGGTGGCTAATTAAGACAATTGGGACAAACCAAAAGCAAAAAGTAACAATCAAGACTATACACATTTATTGTGATGGTGCAGGTAAAAGGCAAAGAAAAAGAAATGTTCCATTTTTTCTCCCCACAGAACACCATCAGATATGGGTCAATTTGATGACATTCAGAGCAGGCATGGAAAATGTCACTGCAGAAGAACCTTGACCAAGAACCTTGCTGCTTTATGGAGCTGGAGAAGCTGGGAAGACTGCAAAGAGGGATGCCTAGGAGTGGCAAAGTACAAAGTCAGAATGGAGAAAAATGTCTTAAGGCCACACAACAGAGAGGTCTAGGCAGAGTTGCTGCAAAGGGCCTCGGTCAAGGCCCCCTGATAAGGAAGCCTTTGGAAATCAGTTGCTTGAGATAGAAATGCTCACTTCTGTATAAGCATGGCAGACCAGAGGTGGGGCAGACAGCCTGGGCCCTTGCTGCAGCTCCCTGAAGAGACTGCACTGCACTTGCTATGAACCAAGTCTGAGTGGGGGAAGGCAGTTTCTCCTCCTGAGGCCTGTTAGACAAAGGCTTTGTAATTAGCTGTGGTCAGGCCTGAAACATCATACATATGATCTTGGCCTGGACCCAAACTCAAGAAAGTTCTTGCCACCAGAGATTATGTGATACTCTGGGAACAATAATTATGCTTCAGCTTCCTGGAGGCAAGTGAATCACAGACATGAAAGAGTCATTTTCTCACCCCCTACAATTTGGCAAAGTATAAAATGAGGATGGTCATTGAACTGGCATCCAGGAGAACATTATCCTTATTAAGGGCTCCAAGAAGGGTGCCTCCTTAGCGCAGTAGGCAGCGCGTCAGTCTCATATTAAGGGCTCCAACAAAGGTAGTACTGATGCATCAATTATCATTGGAAACCCCCAGAGAGCAGCTGAAAAACGAGTAAAAATGTTCTGCACACAGGTGAGATTCTGGGGACAGAATCTCTAAAACAACTTTAAGGAAAAGCTTGTATAGGTTAACTTGATCCCAAGTATGGATGCCTGTTTTAAGTACTGGTAGGACTCAGAAAAATGGTCTCAGACGATAGCTTTCTGTGTGAATTCAAAGAACCATTTCCATTAACTGCAATACTTAATGCCCACAAGCCACTTGAGTATATTCCTCAACTGATAATTGGGGGTGGGAAGAGCATTCTCATTTTATGGAACAACTACTGCCTGGGCAATTCAACTAAAATCTTCAGTTACGTTAAAGCCAGTAGGTACAAGAAAGTGACCAAAATAGCTTCCTTTTAGGTCTCTTTTGCCTTAATCCTCAAAATGTTGGACTATAAGGCATAAACCTGGACAAATTTATTTCTCCACTTTTGGTGTGGCAGAAGTAGTGGCATCTGTTCTCAAACTCCCTACCTGAACCACAGGTATCAGGGTGCTTGACAAACCCAGATCAAAAGATAGGGGTGAATATATTGAGAAAACTCATTCTCAAGATTTGCAGTAGAGCAGAAGTTGAAGAATCTGCCCTCAAGGACTCCCATCCCATCACGTGTGGTTAGATAAAACCAGAACAGACACAAAAATGTATGAAACTCTAGACGTGCTTGGAAGTCCTAGAAAATGCCTGGAATTCCCCCTAGTCAAGATGGGGGACTGGGAACATTTACAAATTGGGATAACCTAGAAGACATGCTGAGGTCATAAATAACCCCCAAATCTTAGTGAATTAGTACAATAAAAGTTTATTTTTAGTTTATGCCAAGTTGGCTGAGGCTCTGAGCAACAATCCAGAACAACTGTTCTCTTTGTAGCAACTCAGCAATCCAGGTTAATGACGTCCCCAACACTTTCTAGCTGCTCTATCTGGAACACATATTCTCTCCAATCTATGTGGAAGAGAAAAACAGTGCTGGAATGTCTCCCTGCAGTAATTAAAGGCTTTGGACCTGAAATGACCCATTACATTCATTCACAAAGACTTTGCCAATTCTAGTCACATGACACTGTGTAACTACGATGAGAAGTCATGGCTGAACAGTGGAAGTGTCTAAGGCAGAGTTTCAAGCTGTGTGATATTGTAAATGTGACCTAATTGTACTCAGGGTAGTAGAGTTTGGAAATCTAATAGTAGGTATATCCTCCACACTAAAAAGATCAAAGGATGGGATGGAATAGAAATGATTCAACTGGTCTCAGGGTTCTTTCTCCACCAAATAGTTTTTTCTCCTGTCCACGTACATTAACATTTCTTACAATTTAAGATTATGGCACTAATGATTCCAGTTTTATATCCACTGCCCTAGTCGTCATTACTGAAGCAGAAATAAAAATATGTTTATGTCTACAGCAAACTGAGCTCCGGTGGACTCTTTGACAAAAATCAGAATTAGATTCTAGATGTTAACTCCCTTTCCTAACAAATATGGAATTTTCTTGTAAAGTTTAGAATTTTGTTGAGTTTTAATAATTGTCACCTTAACACCTAATAAACCAATGATCATTTTATATCCAACATTGCTACTACTCAGCTTTTTAATTTATTTTTATTAATGCAGGGAAGGTGATATGAACTGGAAAACCTGGAACAAATTATGGTCAGCTTAAAGACACCTGCTGTCAAGACTTTTAAAGGGGGCATTATTTATTAACTTAAATTTACTACTCCTGATTGGTTTTTGATATGTCATCATTCTTCCTTTCTTCCTTGAGGGGGGAACTTTTATGGAAGGTGTTACTGCACAGCTGTTATTTCCTCTCACTAATAATTAGCTCATTGTAAAATTCAATCTGTTGTTACTTTAAGCCTCCCTATTTCCCTAAGTCAGCTGCCAAAAGCATTATGTAACTTACTTATTCATGTTTATTTTTAAAAATGGTGTGGAAGTATATTCTACCTGATATCAACACAATTCATTTTTATCTTTAATAAGTTTTATTTACGTGTCTTTTGCCTCACTCTAACTCATCCTCATGGTACATCACACTTGTTCAGTATTTTGGGGGATTTTTTTAGTTTTGTGCTTATAAATATTAAATGTCTTCCTATACCTTCAGCTCTCTGTTCTCATCTGTTAAACATAATGTGCAGGGGCGCCTGGATGGTTCAGTCAGTTAAGTGTCCAGCTCAGGTCATGATCTCAAGGTCATGAGATTGAGCCTGGTGCCGGGCTTGAGATTCTCTCTCTCTTTCTCTGCCCCCCTACCCCCCCCACACACACTCTGTCTCTCTCTCTCTCTCAAATAAATAAATAAATAAATAAATAAATAAATAAATAAAATCTTAAAAAAAAACAACATAGTGTACAATCTGGATTGTAGGGAAAACTAGACATGAGTGAGAGGTGGCTGGGCAGGACAGCATAGAATAAATACAGTGTAGCCAGGAGAAAAATGGCTTGGGACCTGACTGGGCATCAAGACATAGATACACTCATCCATTAGGCAAGAGGAGAGGCAATAATGTGCTATTCACATTTCATCCTTATTTCTAATACTCCAATCTTCTGATTATAATTATTTCTCTTCCTATCACAAACATGCAAATATAATGTAATATTTTATCAAAAGTGACAAACAGCTAAGGATATTAAGTACACTAGAGGACATATGTGTATACATAGGACATGTGTATATACTCACTAGTACAACATGCCCAGAAACACACATGCCAAACACATAAATACCATCCACATACACATAGTCAAACACCACACACATAAAACCCATACCCACAACATACCACATATCCATCCATATCACACATGCACACAACACAAACCACATTCTACATACTACTCACCACACTCACATACACACCACCTTTCCTACCCCCCCCACACAGCACTCAACACTCTGACTCCTGAAATCCACAAACTTTACATCACTGGCACAAGCATGTATAACGTATCATAGTCCCTTAAGATTCTTTCTTTGTTGAACATTTGTGTTAAAAAGAAAATTCTGTTGTTTCCTAATAACACCTACAAAGATAATTTATCTGTATGCCTTTGTTTTAAAAAACAGTTTTTCAATATTGTCTTTGGAATATTCCAAGGGTACAATATTTGTTTAAAAGAGTTTTAAAGAAAAAGTTAACTTTCTTTCCAACAGTTTTTATTCCTCAAAAAAGCAATTAATTATGTCTAATATTGTTAAAAACATTACAATAAAATGATGAAGTAATTAAATTAGTTCTTAACCTCATATATGACTTTTATCATAATGCACTTTAGTATTAAGAATTATTGCACAAATAAGAGTTTTAAGAGATAATTATTCCCAATATTAAGTTAAAACCATTAACTGCTGTTATTGTGTCCAGCTCAGGTCATGTCTCTGTAGGTTTATTAATACGTAGTGATAAAAATGTAATCATGGACTTTTGGACATAGACATCTTTATTCCAAAGATGTTTCTTGAAAGCATATTTTATCCCTACCACTTGACCAAAGAATCAGAAAATATTAGAAAAGCAAAAAGATTGTGAGAGCCATGATCATTGAACAATAGATTTTGCCCAACCCTTACTATTTATCTTCTTCCCTCTCTTGGGGGAGAAAAGTGGTGGTGAGAGAGATGAGGGAGAGAAGAAAGTAAGCAGGGATAGAGCACATGACAGATGTAATTTTTTTTTTTTTAAAGCATGAAAGACTTAGACTAAATTAAAGTGGGGAAAAGGCCTAAATTTGAACCACCTTGTCTCAGTGTATTATCTAGCAAAGCTAAATGCTTGAAATTATAGAAAAGTATTAACTGATATAGCAGTTCCTCTGGCACAGATATTTGTGCTTGCGCACATGTGCACATGGACATGGATGTAGATAATTCCAAATATAAGTAGAGAAGCAAAGGAATGTGATAGGCATGGTAAAGGGAAGAGAGAATAACTTAAAGGATATTTTTCTAAGGCCATTCATGACTACGATTCCCGGTTCCCTTCTACTGTGAGAAAAAAATCTTGTTTTCTAAGTTTATACAATATATACAACACACACACACACACACACACATATATTTTACTTTTATAGTTCTGACAAGGCATTCCTCTCTCTGGTGCCATGTAGGAGGGCATATCAGAATAGCACAATTAATCCTGATGACCAAAGAGATGAAGATGTCTATGATAATCCATTTTCCCAATCTCAAAGCAACCCCAGATATTATTGAATTAGTTGATAGAGAAAAAAAAAATACCTGTGTTGTATAGTCTTGATATTGTTTCTCTGAATATGTGAGAATATATGGATGGACTATGAATTTTCCATGCCTGTCAGATATAACTGTAAGGAAAGTGGCCCCAACAATTTTATTTCAATTGCTGCCATTGTTTCCCCATTCCTTGGTTAATTTTCTATTTCATATACCATGTGCTTTGCTTAGGAGTTGAAGCTCTTCCACTACAAAAGTTGCCGAGGTCTGTACTGGGGAATGTTGCACTGGCTGGAAAGTAAACATATAAAGGCAGGGCGTGGGAGAGAGTCCTAAGTTCTGAAATAAATGATGAGAACTCACAGAGAAATACTCCTCCGATTAGCACCAAATTAAACCAATATAAATCTTACTTTTCAAAATATAAATGCAAGAACTTCAAAGAGAAGGGTAAATCAATCAGATCAAATTGCTGACCTGAGCAACACTTCTCAAGCATCTGACTTACTTCTGGGAGTTCATTATCTAACTCAGATATGGAAGAGCAGTAGACAAAGATAACTGCATAGCCAGTAGAGCAAATCCCTCTTCTAACTCAAATCGCTATTGAGGTTCACAATAAACCACCTGAGCTAAAAGTAGGAAAAAGTAACTGCTATTGAAAACAAAACAAAACAAAACAAAACAAAACTCACTAGAATCAATCAGCATTCTGTAATAGGGCAGGATTTTGTTTCATCTGCACAATAATCTTAACAGGTTGAGCTCAATTGATCATTGCATTGGAGAAAGGGAATTTTGAGTTTTATGTTTATGTTTTCTAGTTTGTTGCCTTGGAGAGCTCTGAATGGATAAAGGGACTTGGGGATGAGGAAGGCATTTGGGAAATTTTTCACAGGGCCATAAAATGAGGTAGGGACCTAGATAATTGACCACCAGTAAAGATGAATGTGCCTGAGAAATTTTAGGAAAAGTCATGAGGATGCTTGTTCAAATTGGTTACTCTTCTATGCTCTAATTTCCTTTCATTATAGCAAAAATTTCACGAAATTTTTGTTATCACATAACACATTGTTTAATGGTGACTTGGGAGATGGCATACAATCCTTATTCACACCCAGGTAAAGGGAACCAGGAAGAATAAGAGAATTCAAAGTGATTGATAAATGAACCTGAAGCAAACTTGTAGAACAAAATGCAATAGGTAGCTAACAAGAGAGGGTAAACATTTATAAAACAAGAATGTGTGGATTCTAGGAACCATTAAGGAAAGCCTGGGCTTTGAACAAGCCCATGGGATGAAAGCCCATGTTACTTTATTTGCACATATTAAAAGAAAGGGCCAACACCAGAGGAATAGGGTAGATGGGTATTCACTGTTGGTCCTCTTATAAGAGACATCTCTGCCATCCACTGAAATCCATCTCCAATCCCTGGCATAGAGCTAGAATTTTTTCACCCTTCTTTGTAGTTATGTATGGCCATATGGAATTCTCTCTTACGGAATGTGGTTGGTAGTGATGTAAGCCAATTTCTGGCACAATAAAATCTAATATGTAGTTCCTCCATTTCTTTCCCCACCTACCAGCTTCGTGCAAATAAGTATGTGTTCTTAGGAGATGACATAGTCACAAAATATAAGATGCTTTAGTTACCAAATCACAACATGAAGGAAAGCTATGCCTCTGACCACTCATCTGATTGTATGGGTAAGAAATAAGTTCCTATTATATTAAACCACTAAAATATTGGGATGCAAAAGGGAAAAAAGAGAGAGAGAGAGATAAATCAAGAAACAGACTCTTAATTATACAGAACAAATTGATAGTTACCAGAGGGGAGGAGGGTAGAGGAATGGGTTAAATAGATGATGGGGATTAAGGAGCGCCCTTGTTGTGATGAGCACCAGGTAATGTATGGAAGTGTTGAATCACTACATTGTACACCTGAAATCAATATTACACTGTATGTTAACTAACCAGAATTAAAATAAAAACTTAAAAATATATATATTAAAAAATAAAATAAAAAATAAAATATTGGGATGCATTATTTTTCTGAGTCCATCTCTCCTAACTACCCTGTGCTACTTTGTTAGAAACTTGAGAAAGAAGAATGCTTACAAGGGTATAGGCATCTAACATATAGGAGGTTACTCTGATTTTGTGGTTTTGACACATTTCCAGAAATCCCATATATTCCTATTCTCCTTATTAATCCCCAAATAAATAATATGAACCTTGTGCTTTCTTGAGGCTGAAGATAAAACTTCCATGACAAAATTCATGTAATCAAATTTAATAGGTAGTGGGGCGCCTGGGTGGCTCAGTTGGTTAAGCGACTGCCTTCGGCTCAGGTTATGATCCTGGAGTCCCGGGATCGAGTCCCGCATCGGGCTCCCTGCTCGGCAGGGAGTCTGCTTCGTCCTCTGACCCTATCCCCTCTCGTGTGTTCTCTCTCTCTCATTCTCTCTCTCTCAAATAAATAAATAAAATCTTTAAAAAAAAATAAAAAAAATTTAATAGGTAGAAAGGTAATTAAACATAATACATTGTGATAAGAACTCTGATAGGGAAGGTAAGCCTTAAGGGAGAGAAGAGTTGGAAATGAGAGAGAGGTGCTATAACAGATGAATCCCGAGGGCTTGAATGTAAAGGGCATTCCAGACAGTGGGTGATGCAAGTGTGAAGGTCAAGAAAACAATAACAGAGCAGGGTATTTTCCAAAAACGGAAAGTAATTAAGAGCTTTAAGAATAGTATGTTCTGAAGTCAGAGAGAGATCCATCAGACTTCTTATGGGACCTAGGGATTATAGAACATGACTCCATCTTGAAGGCTGTCGTAGGCATTGGAGAGTTTTAAGCAAAGTGATGCTGTTGCATTTTCTGTGTAAGAAAGATCACTGGTGACCATAAAGAAGGTTAGATTAGAAGAGGATGGATGAGATTGATGAGAGAGAATGCCAATTAGGAGGTTGTTGCATTAATCCAGACAAGAAATAATGAGGCCTGAGCTATGTCATGGTACTGGGGATGGGAGAGAAGCAGTTTGGAGAGATGTTGAGGTATTTTCAGTAATTGGATATATCAGATTTGAATGCCAGCAGCTTATTTTTTAGATGCTACCTTATTTCCTTGCCAATACCACACTATTTTGTTCTGTATACCTCTGGTAACAAAGATCTATGTTTTGGTTCTAAAACTAGTTATATGAGGCTGCTAAATCTGAATTTACATCTAATGAGGCACTCCATTCTCAATTTCAGGTATTTGATCTATGGTTACACCCTAAGTTAGTTTAGGAAGTGTTGGTTTTATTTTTTGCCTACTCTTCAGAACTTTCCATCCTGGTCACCCCAACTAAACATAAAATCTAAGTAAAGTCAATGTTTTTACCATGAAAGCCTCAACTGAAAGATAAGTCCTAGAGACCCCACCAGCCCACCAGAGATTGCTCCCTCAAAGTCCCTCCTTTTAAAGAAATTATAGAGTGGCCAAATTTACTCATATGGTAATGTTTATGGCCAGATCCTTCCCTTGGGAAGTTCAGTAAGATAATAACAACCGTGAGACAGCTGAGGACACAGCCAGCTTGTATTTCCTGTTGGTTACCTTCTTCCATAGCCTTCATAATTTAATAAAAGTAATTCCCTTCTAATTTGTATCTCCACAGTGTTTAAGTGTACCTCTTTCTTCTTCTTCTTCTTCTTCTTCTTCTTCTTCTTCTTCTTCTTCTTCTTCTTCTTCTT
>NC_058411.1:55408218-55437921 GCF_002201575.2 Neomonachus schauinslandi | reverse complement strand
TTCTTCTTCTTCTTCTTCTTCTTCTTCTTCTTCTTCTTCTTCTTCTTTTTAGATTTTATTTATTTATTTGACAGAGAGAGAAGGAGAGCACAAGCAGGGGGAGCAGCAGAGTTAGAGGGAGAAGCAGACTCCCCACTGAGCAGGGAGCCCAATATGGGGCTTGATCCCAGGACTCTGGGATCATGACCTGAGCTGAAGGCAGATGCTTAACAGACTGAGTCACCCAGGCACCCAAGTGTACCTCTTTCTGCCCCTTATAATGCAGCAGATAACACAGGAGCAGTGAAGAATACTTCAAGAGAATACTTAATTTAAGTTGCTAAAATGACTTTGCCATGTATTCACTGTATACACTGTATTCCTGACAAACTGTGAAGTACAGGCTAAATGGGAGAAGTAAGTTTATCAAGAGACGAGCCTCAAGAGTGAGTGACGCATTCTCTGTCACTAGTCCCAGGATCCTGCTTTAGTAAAAATGTAGACCAGAAAGAGCATTTGAATAAGTCTGATTCTCATCATCTTAGAAAGTGATTATTCTTATTGAGACATTAGTACTAGGGGTGCCTGGGTGGCTCAGTCCGTTAAGCATCCGACTGTTGAACTCAGCTCAGGTCTTTTTTTTTTTTTTTAAGATTTTATTTATTTATTTGACAGAGAGAGACACAGTGAGAGAGGCGCACAGGCAGGGGGAGTGGAGGGGGGAGAGGCAGGCTTCCCGCCGAGTGGGGAGCCCGATGCGGGGCTCGATCCCAGGACCCTGGGATCATGACCTGAGCCGAAGGCAGACGCTTAACGACTGAGCCACCCAGGCGCCCCTCAGCTCAGGTCTTGATCTCAGGGTCATTAGTTCAAGTCCCTCAGACTTATCAGTACTAAGTGCTAAGCATTGTGTTTATTTAAAAAATAGCTTGAACTAGAGTGGAGGGGTTGAGAGGGGTGGGGTGGCTGGGTGATGAACGTTGGGGAGGGTATGTACTATGATGAGCGCTGCGAATTGTGTAAGACTGATGAATCACAGACCTGTACCCCTGAAACAGATAATACATTATGTTAATAAAAAAATAAAAAATAAATAAAAACAATCTCACCCTTCTCACTAATATTGGGGGGAAGGTACAGTTACTTTCCATATAAAAGATATTTATGTTAATATGGAGTGAGCTTATTATTGTTACTTGTAAATGAATTCATAAATATTAAATACTTTTTCATTGTAAAAAAGAATTAAAAAATAGCTTGAGGGGTGCCTGAGTGGCTCAGTCGGTTGGGCATCTGACTCTTGGTCTAAGCTCCGGTCTTGATCTTGTGGTCATGGGATCCACCGGTCAGGCTCCATGCTGAGTGTGGAATCTGCTTGAGATTCTCTCTCTCCCTCTTGCTCCCCCTCTGCTCCTCCCTAGACACCCCTCCAGACACCCCCCCCACTCCCGAGCTCTCTCTCAAATAAATGAATGGATAAAATCTTTAAAATTAAATTAAATTAAAAATAGCTTGAATTATCAAATATAAATTAGGAAAGGATGAGCTATAGTTATAGCTCAAAAATCTGATAAGAAATTTATAACTTTTAACACAGCAGTGGCTATATTAAACCCAGGGAAAGACACAATTCAACCACTCACTGAATGAAAAACATAGTTCTATCAAAAAGACTGTATTAAAATAAAATAAAATAAAATAAAATCAAGATCAAAAGGTTAAAATAATATATTCAAGAAATGTGTTTTGTAGGGGTTAGTATAATTGTTAATAAATTTTCTCTTTTCCCTATCAATTATATTTTTAATTTTGACAGTCATCTCCCAAATGTGACTCTCAGCTTTGAGAATGATTTTTTTTTTTACATGACAGAATGGTATTTACACAAATTGATCATTTTTGTTTGAAAATAACTAGAAAAGTATAGGAATGACTTTGTATTACCAACTTCACATAACAATCAACAAGAAAAAAAACAAATAAGAAAGAAAATAATAGGGGTGCCTGGGTGGCTCAGTTGGGCTTTCAGCTCAGGTCATGATCAGGATCCTGGGATCAAGTCTTGAATGAGGCTCCTTGCGCAGCCTGCTTCTCCCTCTGCCTGCCGCTCCCCCTGCTTGTGCTCTCTCTCTCTCTGACAAATAAATAAAATCTTTAAAAATAATAATAAAATAAAATACCACAAAACTCCAGATTTCTTGTAAAATTGATTCAAAAAAACACTCATAAGGAATTAAATGCTGGTTTTATGTCCTTTTACATTGAAGGATGAGAAAAAAAGTTATACTCATTTTTTGCTTTTAATACAGGTATACATTTAAAGATATTTCTACTGTATTAATAATTGTTTAAGACATCATACCCCAGCCAATGTCTATCTGTTCTTGAGCTACTATTCTAAAGCCTCAGTGTTCTTAACACATTGGCTTCACCAACACAATTATACGTTCAATATTTAACTAATGTGTATTGAGATATCACTATGTGCTAGTCAGTGTGTTATCATTTTACTTGTATTGCTATTAAACTTAATACTCTCTGGCACACACCTAACAAAGCTGTGATTCAAATGCAAATCTGACTGGCAATATTGCAGGCTCTTAACTAATTTTTGTGTTATGTATTTTCTGGTTAGCTAACTAAAATGTGCAATAATGGGCTATAAATAAATCATCACAGGAGCAATTCTTTAATTTTTTGTGGAGTCGCTTCACTCAAACGAAACTATTTCCCTGTGGTAAACAACTGGACCAAGTACTTTAAACTGCTTACCTTTCAGAGAATAGACTTCTGGGTACAGGGTTTGAGTTGACATTGCTTAGATGCAATGCTTAGATGGTACTCAGTCCATACAAATATGTTAAGTGAGGATTTCCAGGACACCAACCCTCCTTCTTTTTTTTTTTTTTTAAGATTTTATTTATTTATTTGACAGAGATAGATACAGCGAGAGAGGGAACACAAGCAGGGGGAGTGGGAGAGGGGGAAGCAGGCTTCCCACCGAGCAGGAAGCCCCATGCGGGGCTCGATCCCAGGACCCTGGGATCATGACCTGAGCCGAAGGCAGACACTTAACGACTGAGCCACCCAGGTGCCCCCCTCCTTCTTTTTAATTCAAGAAATAGTTTCATGAGATTGCTAGCCAAAGACCAAATGGAATGTAATTTTTACATAGGACCTGGTGAGGAAAATTTTATTGTGGTAATTTGTTTGACATATTTGATGTGATTTTAATGTTTTTTTTTTTTCCAGATTAGTTAAGAAAGCCCTTTCTGTTAATTCTTAAGCTATTCTTTAACTCAAGAAAACTTATTAGATTTGGCCTTTTTAAAATAAAGATTTATTAATTTATTTATTTGAGAGAGAGTGTGATTAGAGAGAGGGGCAGACAGAGAGGGAGAGAGAGAATCTCAAGCAGAATCCCCACTGGGCACAGAGCCTGAAGCGGAGCTCTATCCTAGGACCCTGAGATCACGACCTGAGCAGAAACCAAGAGTCAGCCACTTAACTGACAGTACCCAGGTGCCCCCAGATCCTGCTTTTATAAACTACAATTATATCCGGTTCTCCAAAATTTAAAACCTTTTAAGTATTTACTTTTCATGCAATATAGTTATTTGCATATGTTCAATAAAAATCTGTTTTCCTTTCACCAGAATTTTTTAAATTTTAAAAATTTTAAAAATAGTACTAGACTTGACCCGGAATGTCATATTTGAGAATCATGCTCCTTAAATCATGTATGGATGATAAGTCACTTTCAACTTAGTTGGTTTTACTTATAGACTTTAGAAGAGAGTAATTTACTGATAAGCAGGTAAAATGTGGCAGAGGCCTTCTCTTGGGCTTATTTTCTAGTCTCAGGATATCAAATAATAGGGGCTTTAGCTTCCAGTCTGGGATTCCTTATGAAAACTTTCGGATAGAGGTTACTTTTGTGGTCTTAGTAATTGTCCAATATGGTAGGGCTCTAGATTTCACAAAGCAAACTTAAAGAGGCCCTATGTGGTAAATTGACATTCTTTCTATACTTATGCAATTAATCAGGACAAATCTAATGTGACAAGACTTATTTTGTGATCAAGAGTCATTTTTTTGGAGATTATTATAATCACAAAATGGGGATTGGGTGGGTGTGAAAGATTTTGAAAAATGTAAAATACGGCGAGTGGAGTACTAACCAGACCACCTTTTCATTATCTCTGCATATAATTGTCATCAGCTACTTCATGACTCTATAAATTGGAACAAACTGATAATAATGCAGATTATGTTTGATTACAGAACTTCAAATTAATTGTGTCCTATGGAATACCATTGATGATTGCCTTGCAGATATCCATTTTGCATGTGTTTGTGAATGCATTCCAGAATTTCTTATTCCCAATATATGCTTCGGCTCTGAATTCTCCTTTGTATCAGCTGTGTGCACCGTATTACTGGTTCCCTTCATTAAGGGAATAGCAAAAAGTTAATAATAATAAGTTAAGCAAACTCTTTTGTACATGTTCACTCTATGTAAACTCAAGAACCACAGTTATACCTATTTTAACAATATTTCTTTAACATAATAAATGCTTCCAAATAAAAATTACAAATTGGACATCATATTTAAAACGATTTAGTTAAGGATAATCACCTTATTTTTATAAAACTTCTGTTTTGCTCAAACACAGAGAGAATAAACTCAAACCACTGAAGATGTGTAGCCTATCTAATGAATAATCCTCAGTGTTTCAAAAAACAACCACTTTTACAAAACAAACCCCAAAACCAAGCCTCGGAGATCAGATGGATGAAGGCCTCTGTTGGGGTGATATAATCTTTACTATCAAGAGAATTCTCTCTTGAATGGAATAAAACAAACCTGTAAATGCAAACAGGCAAAGGAGAACCCTGATTTTTTTTTTTTCCATTTTCTGTTTTTACCTTAAGAGGCAGATCAGGCCAGAAAGTCTGAAAGGGTAATTAGAAGATCAGTCTACTCACTACAAAGCCTGAGTTTCTCTGGAATAACTGCAAAGATGCTTAGAGGTTTCCAGAGCTAATTAAAAATGCTAAGAAGCAAATTAACACTTTCTCTCTAATAAACTGCAAACACAGTTAAGTCCTTTTAATAACGCTCCAAAGCCTCCCAAACAGACTGAAGTAGACAAAGCAGGGAATTCAACATAAAGGCAGAATGCTTGCGATATTTGGATAACCTAAGACTAAATGGGAGAAAGTTCAAGTTCCATCCAGAGTAGAATGCAGAGTTTGAGTAGAACGAAGAGAGGTTAATAAAATAAAAATGTAGTAACCTATTCTTCCTTTTGGTTTTTGTTCAGTATCATTTTAATTTGTATTGTTATAGATCCTTTCATTGGTACTATAAATACTTATTTGTCATTTTCTCCAACTGTGTCATATCTCTCTTGTTTTCTGTTGGTTTTCTAGCATCCAGCACAGTGCAAGACCAGAGTAAAGCTTCAGTTTTTTTTTTTTTTAAACAAGTGAATGGATGAATAAGTTAAAGAATGAATGGGTTGGGCGCCTGGGTGGCTCAGTCGTTAAGCGTCTGCCTTCGGCTCAGGTCATGATCCCAGGGTCCTGGGATCGAGTCCCACATCGGGCTCCCTGCTCTGAGGGAAGCCTGCTTCTCCCTCTCCCACTCCCCCTGCTTGTGTTCCTGCTCTCGCTATGTCTCTCTGTCAAAAAAATAAATAAAATCTTTAAAAAAAAAGAATGAATGGGTTGTTGACGGGAGATGTGTGGCAAAGCTGAGAAATATGAAGAAGATATTTATAAGTTCATTACAGATAAAATATTTTAATTTGTAATAATTATTCATTTATATAAAAATGAGTTTGTAGGTCTCGTTTTTCTGTCACCTATTTTTCAGAATCATGTTTTCTTTTTTAAACAATATGCAGATCACATCCTTCTCCCATCCCAAAATCCCCAATGGGCTCTTAAATTAGTTAAGATAACGTTGTAACTCGGCCCTTCACCACTGAGTCCCTGACTTCCCCAACTCATCTCTCACCTTGCTCACTTACTTGGCTTCAGCCACACTAGCCACACTGCGTGTCTCAGGGTCATAACAGACTCTTTCTTATCTCAAAGTCTTTGATTTTGTCCTTTCTTCCACATTGAAGTATGCCCTGAGTTTATTCAGAACTCTGATCAAATACCAATTTATTGGAAGGATCCTTTCTAAGCATAGTATCTATAAAAGGCTCACTCTCTTTGTCAGCTACTATCTGTTTATCTTGCTTTACTTTTCTTCATAGCACTAATCCATCCCCTGAAATTATTTTCCATATTTATGTGTTTACTCTCTCCTCCTGCCAAAAATAAGACCTCAGTTTGTGCCGTTCACCTCTTTATTCCCCAGGGTATAGAACATGCCTAAAAAGTACGACATATACAAAATGTATTTGTTGAGTTAATTAACATTTATATGTAGATATATAAATATACACTTCATAAATAACACTTTATAGATGGTGAGATTCAACATTATAAAGGTCAAATTAATTTCCAAGTTTTATGTGGCAATTAGGAGTTAGTTGGCTTATCAAATTAATTTGTAATTTGAATGTAATTCTACCACACACACACAAACAATAGATTTATTTTTTAGTTTGCCAACTGATTCTAAATTTTACTTAGAAGATTACATGTATATAAATAGTTAAAACCATTTCGAAAAAAAGAACTGTGGATGAATAATTCTATCATATATCAAAATGTTTTATATTTAATTTTATCAAGCTTAAACTGATTACATCAGTTTGATATTGGTGCAGAAATAGAATAGTAGATATTGAAGCAGAAGACAAGGTCCAGAAAAAGATCATAGCCAGAGTTAGACAAACTTCGAGGTTTGGAGATACAGTCCCCACATGACTGTCCTCACTTCTGACACCAACCACAAGTTTGGGGGTTTCCCAAAACTACTTTCCTGTTAGGTAATTTGCTGGAAGATTTCAGAAAACTTACTGAAAGCCATGATATTCATGGTTACAGGGTTTATCACAGGGAAAGGGTACAAAAAAGAACCAGCCAAAGAAAGATGCATAGAGCAGAGTCCAGGAGGAGGTCTATATATGGAACTTGAGGTCCTTCCCATGTGAGGTCATGGATGTGTGACAATACTAACAAAATATTGTCAACCAGGAAGCTCACATGAGCATGTGTGTCTGACTTATGTTGGCATTGTTGATTAATTGATTGTCCATTGGTTAAATTCAGTGTCCAGCAGCATCTTTCCCCAGTGATTTGGGTTCATATCAGATAGGGATTCAATATCTCGTCAGCATAAACTATCAGGTGTGGTCAGAAGGGTCCAACATAAATAAAAACAAAAAGAAATAAACAAAACCTGTTCCTATCGCTCCTATTCCTATCACTAACCTACAGTTACCTTCAAGAAGCCCAGGACCAAAGCTAAAACTCTTTTTGGTCAAGGCTAAATTCTTCACTACACAGACCTGTGTATTTGTGGATATTTCGTATAGGACAGGTTGATATCATATGAGGGAAAACAGATATATAGTACATCATGTTTTTTTAAAATGACTTTCCTTAGGGGAAAAACAAATAAAACTAGATCACCATCTCCAGCACTAAAAGTAAATTCCAAATGGATCAAAGACCTAAATGTGAAAAACAAATTTTTATAACAATTGAAAGAAAATGAAGTAAAACAACATTATGACCCTTGAGGTAGAGAAACTTTCCTAATGAAGAAAAAGAAAGCACAGAGGCACCTGGCTGGCTCAGTCAGCAGAGCATGCAACTCTCGATCTTGGGATCATAAGTTCGAGCCCCATGTTGGAGGTAGAATTTACTTAAAAAATAAATAAAATAAAATTTTTTTAAAAAGAAAAAGAAAGCATATACCATAAAGGAAACAACAGATAATTTGAGCAATGAGAAAGTTTAAAAACTCTGTACAGAAAAGACTCCAAAAAATGTTGACAAGCAACAGTCTAGAAAAACATATTTGCCCATAGAGGTGATAGCAATTTTCAGAACCTCTATACATCCATCAATAAGGAATAAAACAATAAACCCAGTAGAAAAGTAGGTAAAGGATATAGATAAGGGATTTATATGAAAAGAAGTGCGAATAACTCCTGATTTTAAATAAATATATTTATAAACCAAATCATAATTAACACTTACCCTCAGTTTATTTAACTGTATTTTTGTTAAGAAAAGAGTACCAGACCCTACCCCCATTCCCAAAGCCCTCACTGTAACAGAAGGATGATACCTTTCCTTTCGGCCTATTGCCCTCCAGGTCCTTTCAATAATCTATAGCTCAGACCCACAGCCTAATTAGCTGACAGTTTAAGTTCAGCTTTGCAGGTTAATTAGCTGGTGGTTGAAATTACTTACTGACTTCTACTTCAACGAAAATCATCATAGGTATCTGTGTTCTCTGGCACAAAGTAATTTCACAAGGACAATTGAAGAAAAGAACCACCACTCAGTCTGATGGTTTTAGAAGTGAATTTCTGAGTATAATGCAAATTTCTGCAAAGGTGTTAATCTTGTCTTTTCTAACAGTTCTATTGGAATACCAATTGAATAGTGAAATCATGGGGGGAAAAATCTTCATTTGTTGTAGAAAACGGCAATAGATAGCAACCACTTCCTGGAAAAATCAAGTAATTTGAGCTGTATGTATTTTTTAATTGATGCTAATGAAGGAAGGGCAACTTGAATATAACTTTCTGTCAGGGAAGGAATAGCTTGTCTATGTGTTAAATGGCAGAAACCATAGCTTCACAAAATCTCAATAATTCTCCCCAATCTGAAAAACAAAGACAAATGTGGGGCAGTCAGAAGGTGCATCTGGGTAGAACCAGCTATTCCAGAAAGGGCATCATAGGTTAAAGGCCACTGGTTTAGATGGATGTGCCAAACACAAAACATTACTATTACTGACTTCTAACAAGGGAGGTTATGTTAAGCAAAATGAGAGCATCACCCCAACAAACTGGTGGTTACCACTTGAAATTGAGAAGAAGATTTCTTTATTGCAATGCCAAAGCTAAGTGATGTGGCTTCCTCTACGTGGGTGCATTTCTTCTCTGCTAGGGTTGCTTTTAGTGCTGAACCAGCAAAGTCACATAATGACAAATCTAAACTCTTCTCCTTCATTGTAGTCTCTTCTCCTTCACTGATTAGGATTTACAAACTTATCCCCATGCCAGATAAGCCTAGTCTTTCCATTACAAGGATGAGTAGTAAAATACACATAAATTTAAGGTGTCTATATGAATAATTAGAAAATGCTTTCTTATGTAATAGAATTATTGTATGGTGGTAGGAAAGCTAGTATAAGACTTTTAACTTTGATCTCCAAAAGATAACAAGGCATGTTATCTATGGTACTAGAATTTTGTTAAGGATTCATAAAGCAATTGCTAAAGCAAGAAAAGTTATTTTGCGTGTTGGCAACATTCACTGGTGAACCTCAACATGTCCTGCTGTGAAATTTTAATTTCAAGGGTTTAAAAAAATCCTATAGCCAGAACAACAAAAACAAAACAAGAAAACATTTTGCCTTCATTCTTCTCAACAAGTATAAAGGTCATAATAAAAAAGAATGTATATTAATATAAATGACCTTTGTAATAACCCTCTGCCTCTGCTATCTCTGGGAATAACTGCTACTCAGAAGGCTAAGACTCGAAAATTTTATGTTCAGCAAATTGCCCTTCCTATACAAGCGCAAGAAAAGATACACACACACACACATGAAGACTTGTCAGTAGAAAAAAAAAATGCTTAAAGATGTATTCCTTTTAATCAGATATACAATTCAAGAATGGAGAAATCAGGGTACAAAAGTAGTGGTGATTACCAAAAATGTATATTAAAAAACCCATAAAACAGGATGAATTCTAAAATAATCATTGTTAAATTTCAATATCAATGTTAAGACAATTTCTTTGAGGAAAAATTGTGGTCAAGATTAATAATATTATTCTGCATCTGAAAGTTAAGATTATATTTCAATAGGAAAATTAAACAGAAGAAAAGGAGAAAGGGAAGTTGTGTTGAATTTGTAATGAATACTATTTCAAACTTTACAGTGATAATTAGAAAAATGCAGGTCTAAGTAAATATTTTAAGTCTGAATTTTAAATAATAACTAATAGGTTAAAATAGGCTGTGCCTACAAAAAACCCGAGCTTTAAAGTATTTTTTTCCCCATCTTCAGAAATTTAAGTTCTTTGGCAATCAGGGAAAAACATTGTCCCAGTTCAATTTCTGCTGACTTCCCTTATCTTTTTTACCCTGCTCCTCTCCTCAGACAAGGATCTTTTTCTTCTTATTTTGATTCAGAGGCTTAGCAAGGTTGATTTAGTTTGACTTACTGTATGTGTTTTCACCTGCAAGATGGATTTATTTTTACTTAGACATGCTCATGGGCTCTTTTTGTGAAAATTTAAAGTACATTAATTCTAAGTACCCCAGGGAAGAACTAAAACATTTGTAGTTATTTATTCAAATGTCAACTGCAATTATTCATAAGTGGGAAGTTTTCTTGGCCCTCAAAGAAGAATATATTCATTTAAAATAGTAATATTGAAGAAACTCGCTTAGAAATTTAACTTGGTGTGTGCATGCATGTGTGTGTGCCTTTGAGTTCAGAATGAGATTTTCTGATATGAAAAAAACCAGAATAAACTAACAGAACAGGACACTACCAGAAGAGGACCCAGGGGACGACTTAAGTACCAAAATATTCCTCCCTGTCCCCATTATGAGGCAGCATCTTACCTCTCATGATAACCAAACTCAATTGTCTCTGACAGTGTAATAACTCCTTTCTGTGATTGATGATTCACTCCCACAGAAACCCTACATGAATAGATGGAAGCTAAGGCCTTAATTTTAGTGGGATTCTTATTTTCCCTTCTGATGCCTGGGAAAAGTATTACCTCTTTGGAACCCAGATCCACTAGAGTCATGAGCCCAAAGTTTCAGGGATAGGAATACGAATCACCTATTCTGGTCTTTGGAAGTAATAATGAGTAGGGAAATTCCTACTTCTACCACCTGGTTTCCAGACCCGTGTAATCTACTTAGGGACGCAACAACATAAAATGACCACTGTGTCTTGAAGGATAATGTCCCATTCTCACAGCGTATCATCTTCAAGCTGGCACCTCAGCTACACCTAAAGGAGGCTGTTTAACTGCACTGTTTGGTGGCAGTTTCAGAGTTGTGTAGTGTATGATAGAACCAATGTTTTTAATGGTCATTTCCTCTGTCACGATGGAGGGAAATATCAGCATTTCTACTTTGCTTTTTTTCTATTGCATCAGTATTTACTTGACTGGTTGAAGAACCAATGTGAAGACTGGCCAAATGCTAAGTATATCTATTGCAATTATACCATTGTGACCTGGAAGAACAACTGGTGTGCCAAAAATACAATGGACCCTTTTGGATGGACTTCTATTAGAACTCCAAATATTTCCTGACCCCCAAATACCCACAGGTAGCATGGGGCTATGATTATACTAATTACCTGTGAATAGGTATCAACTCAGACCTTATGTCCAGTAACCTTCACAAATCTAGGTGCTTTCTCTTCCATCTTTTCCTGTATTCATTTACTCTGTACATACAGGAAAGACCAAGAATGGATGAGCCAAAGGCTGAGGTAAGCTTTCTCTGTGTGTGTATATATACATATATGATCAAGAACACATGTGTGTATAGGGACGCCTGGGTGGTTCACTCGGTTAAAACGTCTGCCTTCACTCAGTTTATGATCCCAGAGTCCTGGGATCAAGTCCCACCTCGGGCTCCTCGCTCAGCAGGGAGCCTGCTTCTCCCTCTGCCTGCTGTTGTCCCTGCCTGTACTCTCTCTCTGTCTCTCTTTCTCTGACAAATAAATAAATAAAAACGTAAAAAAAAAAGAACACATGTATATATATATATATATATATATATATATACACATACATACATATAGATGGATATAGAGAAATATAGAAATACAGAAAGATATCGGGTATATAAATGTAGACAGATACAGGTACAGACATCCTTGCTGGATGCCCATATATTGGATACCTGATTCTCTTAATCAGCTCCAAAGATGCCATAGATAAGGCTCCTTTGCTACTATTCAACCTTTCTACTTAAGTATTAAGGTAATTACACTTAACATTGCTTCTAATAGTTAAGTGCTTCCACTAAGCCCCACAATTCTGAAATCCTATTATCTCTATTGTTACTAGAAAACCCAATTCTTTAATAGCTTTTCCTACCATCACCTTGGCCTACAGAGGGCAACACCTCATGAACTTCTCAATAATGTGTGTGCCTCTCCTTATTGACTTGGTAAATGGACTATCCTCCAGCCCTCTTATGGAATATAATCAGTTGGGGAGTTTGGGGTCCTGTAGAGTAGACCCATTCTAGCAGGCTTACTTCTCTGATTCTTTTACCTCTTCCTTCCAAGTCTGTCATAGCAGTTCTGGCATCATTTAGTGTGTGCCTTCACTTTTATAAAGTCTCCAAGATTCATCTGAGCAGTGTAGTAGAACAATCTGGATCCTTTCCAGGACTTAAATCCTATGTCACAGGAAAGAGCCCCCAAATGAACAAACTCATAATTTAGGGGAAAATCTCAACATAGCCCAGCTGGGATTATTAAAAAACTCCTCCATATCTACTTTTTTTTTTTTTTGATCCAGCCCTCTTAAAATCCTCATTCAGATTCTCAGACATATTCTCACATTTCCTGCTGGTAATGTTTGTTAGATCCTACAGCTTATTTAGTATATAATGCTCTTAAAAAAAAAAAAAAAAAACACAGGTCTAGAAATACTCCCTCTGAGTTCTGCTAAGATTTGCCCCAAGTATGGGATTCTGAGAGTTCAAGGTTCTTAACTGCATATATTCAGGATCCTCATCCCAAATCGCACATCAGACCACAGTCATTTTAGGTCCCTGATTTACCTAGTCTACATAATAAGGTTCTTTGAAATTCTGCCACTCTTAAAATTAATATGCAGCTCTGTCTACTGTGCAAATGCTGGAAAGGGGTCTCTCGCAAGGCTGCCAAGGAAGCCCCCTCACTCTCACACTGCCCAGGAAAACAGCTAAACTAAAATAACGTGCATCATTTAATAACAGAATATGAGTGAAAATTAAAACGCTGATAACTTTTATTATTGGCACAGACGTAGGCAAAAGGAACTCATGTGCTTGCTGTTATAAATTATAAGTTGAAAATGTAAATTGATATATTCACATTCTTTTGAATAGAAACGTGGGACTAATTAATGTGATAGACCAGATTATTGTTAAGCAAATATTTATCCCCTGTTCCCCTCCAACTTCCATAGAAGGAGTACATTTCACCATAACTTTGATATTGGGCATGGCTAATGATTTGCTATAGTCAATGAGAAGTTAGCAAATGTGAGATGAGCAGAGACTTCAAATGTGTGTGTTCCTTTCTCTTGCCATAAAAAAAAAACATGCCTAAGGCAGTGGGGAGGATAGGAGGATAGGAGCAAGGAGGATAAAAGAGACGAGTCTCACCCAAGCCTCACCTTAGAGCAAAGTCCAGCCAAATGTGGCCTAGATCAGCTGAACAGCAACCAACTGGCAAACATATAAGTGAAAAATGAATGTCTCTGTTACAGGCCACTGAATTCTACAATGATTTGTTACACATCATTATTATGTAAATGAGTGATTAATATGACTTCTTAAGTGGAAGATGTACATAACTCTATGACCTGGGAATTCCATTTCTATCTATCCTGGACAAATCCATGCACGTGTGTGTGTGAGGAGACTTGTAAAATGATGTTCCTGGTAGTACTGTTTGTTCTGCCTCACTTGACTCACCTGCAAGTTTAATGTTTTTTTTATGTCATATTGCCTTTTTTTTTTTTTAAAGATTTTATTTATTTATTTGAGAGAGAGAATGAGATAGAGAGAGCATGAGAGGGGGGAGGGTCAGAGGGAGAAGCAGACTCCCTGCCGAGCAGGGAGCCCGATGCGGGACTCGATCCCGGGACTCCAGGATCATAACCTGAGCCGAAGGCAGTCGCTTAACCAACTGAGCCACCCAGGCGCCCGTCATATTGCCTTTTGACACATGCGAGCCAGCCAGCACTAGCTGAGAAGAGTTTGTCGTTTTTCTCACCCTGGGTAACATGACCATTAATTTCTTTGGCTTTCAGCGTCACAACAATACCATCCACTACACTTTTTAAAACTTGATTGCCATCTCATAAATCCATAAATTCAGCTACATTTCAATTTTTTCTATAGCTTTATTACCCACTACGCATGTTACTTTGGCACTTTCCAAAGTAGTCTCATGTACATTCAGTAAATATCCTCTTCCCTTTTCTGAATATGCCATACTTTTGATTCATTAACATTGAACTCCTGGCCAACAGCACTATAACTCATGCCTGAATGGAGCTCATTGAACACACATATTTTCTTCATAAGGCACATCACAACTTTCTTACACTTGGGAACACTAGATAGCACTTCAACACTATGCTTGTGAGTCATTTTAAACAGCAAACTCACCAAAAATGTAAAAAGGAACAGAGATGTAAAAAATGTAGCACTAAATAAATTGCAAAAAGCCTAGTTATTTAAAGTATAAGAGCTGCAACAAGAAGTCTGAGCATCGCCTTGTTCAACCTCAGCTAGAAACTGGTGCATTGGGCAACTTGAATTTTCTGTGGCCCTGTGCAAGCCTGTGAATGACCACAAAAAGTGCCATGAGCATTGGTTTTGGCAATACAAATAAATTTTAGCTAGTGGGCAAATTTGCAAAGACATACCCCATGAAGAATGAGATCAACTAGATTTAGTTTAAGTAAAATGCAAAAATACTCATGGGAATGATCTTACCAAACATCAGGGTAGTGCTTACATCTAGTAAAGGAGGAAGTGAAAAAGATGCTTATGTGGGTCTTAGTTTTATTTTTAACATTTTATTTTTAATATACAAGAGATTTTAACCAAATACTGCAAAATGCTGATGCTCCTATCGTCTCTGGTAAGTATAATTGCCTTTAAGTTTTGGAATATTTGAAGTGTTTTCTGACTTTATATACTTTTTATTCACAATACAAACTTTTATTTAAATAAAGAAAAAGGCTACTGTACAGATATTACTCTTCAGGTGCAGCCCACAGAGCCATGGTTATAGATGCTTAGCTCTGTAAGGAAGTGCTTCTATAGATTTTTAGGTTTAGAGATGACACCATCTGGATACCTTGGCTTGAACCAGGCAACCACATCTGGTTCTAGTAGGTGGATCCTATCCAGTTGGTTTCCCAGGGTGATCCAGTTGGGCTGCATGTTCATCCAAATAACTCAATCTTAAGAGTGCCAGAGGATAGTCTCTATCATGACATAGATTTCATCTGGTTTATGACTGGTAGAATGAACCTCACCTACAATCACATCGCAATCCAGACCCTGGGTGAAGCCTTGGGGATTTCCTTTGACACCAACAAACCAATGTTCCTTCCAATCGTTCAACCAGTAACCTGTACAGCCTGTCCAAATGATGTGCTGCAGTTGATCTATCTTCACCCAGATACATATTCTCTTACACATTCTCTTTACACATTCTCTTAGAAAGAAAAAAAAAAAATTCTGGGAACTGTGAACTTGAGCTAGGCTACCCATCTTGGTACAGAGGGCAGATGCTGAAATATCAGCTAGTTGAAGTACAAATCAGGTAAATGAAGTCACAGAGGTACAGACCTCCATCAATTCCTGAAAGGGTCTCTCATCCTACATTTAGAAACCATTCAGTTATAGTTTTCAAAGAATATTTTGACTGTGGGCTACTAATATTTTCAGTGTTCAGTTGATTTAAAAACTTAAATCCATTAAAGTATTCTGAGAGGGGAGCCAGGGTGGCTCAGTTGGTTAAGCCACTGCCTTCGGCTCAGGTCATGATCCTGGAGTCCCGGGATTGAGTACCGCATCGGGCTCCCTGTTTGGCAGGGAGTCTGCTTCTCCCTCTGACCCTCCCCCCTCTCATGCTCTCTATCTCATTCTCTCTCTCAAATAAATAAATAAAATCTTTAAAAAAAAGTATTCTGAGAAGTCACACAAGAAAGCTCTAATTATTGATACCATGCTCTTCACACATATCTCCTACAATCTGGACCAACTCTGAAATGGTGCCTCTACTTCTTATAAAACATTGATTTACTTCTTTTATGGATATTCCATCCAAATACAATGCCAGCTGTTTTCCTGGTGAGGAGGTAATCTGGAATTACTGGTTGAATATTGACTGAGGAACAGGATATATTTAGTTACTGTTTTTCCACACAGATCACTGTTTTACCTTACTATGGAATCTCCCAGGAACAATAGCTATTTTTGATCTTTCATATCGATCCTTCCTAGACCTTAGCAACTGTGGCTAGAAATGATATTTATACCCCAGTCTGCACAAGCTCAAAAATTATGACATGATCATTGTCAGTACTCAGAAACTGCATCATACTACTATGCAGAATCAGATATGCTAGGAACATCAATTAGATAGAGCAGGTAAAAATTCTAGGAGTGTAAAACAGATTCTTATTCTCTTCCTTATTTCTTAAAAGTTATATATTAACCATATTTTGCCTAATTTGTGTAAGGGTGTCCTATTATAAGTTACAGATCAATACAGAGTCATCTACATGCAAATCATTGTGCATAGATAATGGTATAGTAAAGAATTTGGCTTTACTTAAGGAAAAGTCAGAAAATAAGAAAAGCTTTTCTTCTGGTTTTTGGGAGGTAAACTCTAAAACCTTGGATTTCTCCAGTGATAGGAGTACCTTTTTTTTCTTCATGGTGGTCCCCTGAGAGCACACCTGATATTTTATGCTAATGAGATGACTGAAGGTGAGGCTGGCCAATGTGATAGTTTTTGGATGGAAGCTGGACATACTGAAATAACCAACTATATGATTTAGGTTGGGGGCTCTGGATTATGTGATATCACCTTGTCTCTGGGAGGTGAGGGAGGCTAGAGATTGAGTTCTACTATGTGGACAATTAATCAATCAATCATGCCTCAGTAATGAAGTCCCAATAAAAACTTTGGACACTGAAGCTCAGTGAGCTTTCTGGGCTGACAATACTATGTGTGTATTATCACTTATCAATATCAAAAGTAATGTATCCTGAGGATAAAAAATGCTTTGTGTTTGGAAATTTTCTAGACTCTGAGCTATCCATCTCTTTTCTTAGCTGATTTTAATATACCCTTTTCCTATAATAAATAAGACCATAATACAACGATTTTCATTGAGTTCTATCTTTCTAGTGAATTAGTAAAACTGAGTATGGCTTAGGAATCCTCCAAATTTCTGTCTCAGGCAAACTTGGCAGTCTGGAAGACTATGCCCTTAAGTTCAAAGTCTGGCTAACTCAGGGTAATAATAAAAAAACATATATATTTTCTAGAAGTAGATATAATCTGAAAATAAAACTAAAAATTTATTTTCTAACAATTGGCAGAGAGGGGCTATATACCAAGTATTCCAAAACCAAAATAAATCTTGTTATATATTTTTAAATATGAAATAGGTTTAAAAATACTATAGTCTATTACGATATGACAGCTTACTTATTCCTTGGTATATATTTCCCAAAAGCACACCCAGAACTGTTATAAAATAATATTGCCCAAAGTGTTGCACTCTTTAGATGGATACTTGTTGGAAGAGGTCATCCAGACTGGCAGTTGACCTCTGAGCTGGACCTGAGCAATCAGAAGCTTCTCACACCCACCCCTGTTCCTGGAATGTACATTCTGCCCACTGTTCCCACACTAGGAGCTGCTTTAAGGACATAACCTTAAGAGAGTAAGGTATTTTTGAGACCATCTTCACTGAATATGTGACTGAACTCAGTTGAGGTTTCTATATAGACGTTTTTAAGATTCTGGCCTATGAGTGGAGAGATCTAATCTTCTTGTAGCCACCTAAGACCAGCCTCTTATATAAGTTCCTTTCCTTATTAAACCTGTCACCCACCAATCTGGAGTGCTTTACCTCTTTCTTCAGTCTCTCCTTGTACTCCGTGAACAAGGGTCTATTTCAGATTTTGCCTGAGAAGCCCCTAGGGTTATGAACCAATAATACTTTATGCAGATTTTGTTTAGGTTCAGCTGATACTGGATTACCCCTGACTTAAAAATCTTTCTGAACAAAACCATTCAGCAATGTTGAATGGAAAAGAACTTTAGAGTGTTAATTGTTCATCCTTTATAAACTGGAACAGAGTCAAAACAATTATGTAAAGAGAATCAAGACTTTCTGTGATTGTGCCCTCAGCTCACCTAAGACTAAAAGAAGAAACAACTTGTACTGTGGTACCCATGTTTGTGAGGCAGCTGTCTTCCATTAAAAACACTGCCATTGGATGGGGGGAAACCTCCAGCAAAACACACGCAATTTTATTCTAGTTATTATAGCAACAGATGTATAAGTGGGCGCTTTGTTCTCTCCCACCCTCTCGCAATTATGGAACTGCTCAATCCATCATAGCGTTTGTTTATCACATGCACATTCCAAGGGCAAGTGTCTTTTACTGAATAACAGTAGCCAATGACTACTGAGCACCTAGTGAGTGTTTGCCAAGAACTTTAAAGTGCTTCATGTTGGGGCACCTGGGTGGCTCAGTCGGGAAGGCTCAGGTCATGATCCCAGGGTCCTGGGATCTAGCCCATGCATCTGGCTCCCTGATCAGTGAGGAGCCTGCTTCTCCCTCTTCCTCTGCTGCTCCCCCTGCTTGTGCTCTCTCTCTCTCTTTCTCAGTCAAATAAATAAATAAAATCTTAGGAAAAAAAAAAAAGCAAAATAATTACCATGAAAGTAACCTACTTTTAGCTTGATTATTTGTTCAAGTGCATGTGTCTGTTCAACTAGTAATATAGAATAACTTTAGGTATCCATTAGTGAGTATGATTTTGAACTCACTAACATCAAAATCCCAGCTAATAAAAACAATATTCATATTACATAAACTTTATATATCATATCAGTCTTTCTGTATTCTGAAATATATTCTAGATGAAGCCATACTCACAAAGAATAGAACACTGTGACAGCAACTACTCATTCTCTACTAATCATCTTACCCAATAAAAAATTAAAAATACCCTCCCTGATTTTTAGTTGGATACATCATTACCCAGGATAAATACTGCATTTTCTATTCCCTTGGCTCTAGGTATGCTTGTGTGATAGAGGCTTTCTTAATGATAGCTTTGAAAGAATAAAATAGCTACCTTGCCATACAAAGATACAAGCCTACAGTCAAAGATGAGAATACTATGCTGCCACCATACCTAAGCCATTTTTATCAGATGACCCCCCAAAATCTGCTACTATTTGTGGAAGAAGAAGGACTGGGATGGAGGGGAATAAATAAATCACAATCAATAAGAAAAGATCACAGTCTTCAGACTCAAACACTACATCTGGGCAAGATCTCTAGCTTTGACTATATACACATCATCCTAAACCTAAGTTTTCAGAAGATCATTTTGACAGAAAACCAATCTTGCCTTGCAAAAGACAGTAATTGTTAACTCGTAGAGTTACCAAGAGTAACAGCCCTTCCCTGTAACTCCTCCACACACAAACTGCATCTCCAGGTCACTGGCTACAAAAATTGTATAGTCTCCAAGAAAGGCATTCTTGACAACATTCACTTAAGATATGAGCATGGAAGAAAATAGTCAAAGAAGAACTTCCCAGAGAGCTATGGATTTCCAAGTAGCTAACCAAACAACTTGTACTTTATCTTCACATACAGCTAAGATTTGGTCATCGCTATAGATCTATAATTACTATGTGTTCTTCATTCTCTTTTTCTGCAAATAAGAATCTCATGATTATTTTGTGTATATGCTGAGGTGGAAAAATATGGCCCACAGGCCAAATCTGGTTTGCTACCTGGTTCTGCAAGTAAAGTCTTATTGGAACATAGCATGCCCGTTCATTTTTGTCTCTGGTTGTTTTCACCCTTCAGTGGCAATTAAATAGTTGTAACAGAGAGAGTATGGCCTACAAAGCTGAAAATATATACCATCTGGCTCTTTACAAATAAAGTTTACTGACCCCTGGTCTATATCATCATTTTATATTGAGCATGCTAAGAGCAAATGACTTGTTCCTAAACTAAAGATAACTGTATCAGATTTAAGGCAACAGATTACACATCTACTAGAGATCCTGGATACAGTAAGCAGATGGAACTTTGTTTGCCTTAGAGAAGGATGCCTTTGAGAAGGAAGGAAGTGCATAGAGAGTTGGGTATTCAAAGAAACAGATTGTGTCATAGAAAACATCCACTCTTTATTTTTCCAACTGAAAGCAGAAACTTTCACATATATCAAAAATGCATGTTGTTAGCCCCATTTAAAATAGTTTTCTCAAAAAACAAATAATCCAGTCAAGAAATGGGCAAAAGACATGAGCAGACTCTTCTCCAAAGAAGACATACAAATGGCCAACAGGCACATTAAAAAATGCCCCACATCACTTGCCATCAGGAAAATACAAATCAAAACCACAATGAGATACCACCTTACACCAGCTAGAATGGCTAAAATTAACAGGACAGGGAATAACAAATGTTGGCAAGGATGCAGAGAAAGTGGAACCCTCTTACACTGTTGGTGAGACTGCAAGCTGGTACAGCCACTCTGGAAACCAGTATGGAGGTTCCTCAGGAAGTTAAAAATAGAGTTACCCTACAACACAGAAATTGCACTACTGGATATTCACTACAGATGTGGTGAAAAGAAGGGGTATCTGCACCCCCAATGTTCATAGAAGCACTGTCCACAATAGCCAAACTGAGGAAGGAGCTGAGATGTCCTTCAACAGATGATAAAGAAGATGTGGTTCATATATACAATGGAATATTACTCAGCCATCAGAAGGAATGAATACCTACTATTTACATTGTCATGGTTGGATCTGGAGGGTAGTATGCTAAGTGAAATAAGTCAATCAGAGAAAGACAATTATCATATGGTTTCACTAATATGTGAAATATAAGAAATAGCACAGAGGATCATAGGGGATGGGAGGGAAAAGTGAATGGGAAAAAAACAGTGAGGAAGACAAACCATGAGAGACTCTGGACAGCAGGAAACAAATCAAGGGCTACAGAAGGGAGGTGGGTGGGGTGATGGAGTAACTGCGTGATGGGCATTAAGGAGGGCACATGATGTGATGAGCACTGGGTGTTATAGGCAACTAATGGATCATTGAACACTACATCAAAAACTAATGATGTACTATATGTCAGCTAATTGAATTTAAATTAAAAAAAAAGAAAAAAAAGAAGTTGATACTACTGAAAAAAAATTTTTTTAAAGAAAAAATAGTTTTCTTTAATTGTCCTTTTAAATAA
Source organism: Neomonachus schauinslandi (assembly GCF_002201575.2). Lineage (NCBI taxonomy): Eukaryota > Metazoa > Chordata > Mammalia > Carnivora > Phocidae > Neomonachus > Neomonachus schauinslandi. The sequence continues at coordinate 55,416,492 of NC_058411.1, read as the reverse complement.
TGACATCTTCTTATATTGTAAATAATAGTCTTAAGAGATTTTTAATTTGGTCAATTATAAAGATATTGTTCAAGTTGTTTATTCATTATGTCATTATCACACCGTACATTCATTTCTACCAAGAGAAATGATCATGCCACCTAGTGATCTATTTTCTCAAAAATTTGTTTATCTCACAAATGTACTAAATTGGGTAAATTATAGTTTCTCTTTTTTCAAATTGACTGCTTGCAGGTTGTGACACATGTATGCTTCACGTACAAAACATATATATCATTTTTGTAGATATCTTACTTTATCCTTAGTTCCATTTCACTACAATCTTGTTTCACTCCACTTTTAATTTATAGTACAAGTATGTAGCATTATATGCTACCTGACATCTCTTCTAGAACAAGCAGATAGGAAAATATATAATCACTCAAAAATGAAACACTATCTCACTGAATCCTAAATATGACTTTTTAAATTCACTATTTACACTTCACAGGGAAAAGACAAATTACAGGCAAAGACAACCAAAAAGTAAGTAAGAACCTAAAATTTAAACATATATTTAACTCCATACTTTTCCCACTTTATCATGTTGTTTCCCTTTGGACTCGGGGTAAGAGTAGAACAATATTTTTCTGAAGTCTAGATCAAATTAAGTTAAAGGTTGAAACAGGCCTGAGGATAAGTTCTAAAACCTTGACAGTCTCATTTTTATGTCTGAGAATGTTGAAGAGGTTAGTATGTGTATCAGTAGCTCTAAAAACCTTTAAGAAAACTGTGACTTTGGTATAGAATTGGCATATTTAAAAAAATTGCAGACCAGGGACACCTGGGTGGCTCATTCAGTTGAGCGTGGACTCTTGGTTTTAGCTCAGGTCATGATCTCATGGGTCGTGGAATCGATCCCCAGGTTGGGCTCCATGCTCAGCAGGTAGTCTGCTTAGAGATCTCATTCTCACTCTGCCCCTCCCCCTGATCATGTGCACACATGCACACTCTCTCTCTCTCTAAAATAAATAAATCTTTAAAAAATTGCTAACCACTCCAAAAGTTCATGACATGTAACAATTTTTAATATTGCTGAAGCTGCTGAAATAAATGAATCATTAGGCTAATATGACATAGGAGTCCACAGCTGGAGAGCAAGCCTGGCCTGCCATGCACTATCCAGCTTTCCATCCAGTCTTCTTGCTCTCTCTGGTCTTTATGGTGTCAGTAACTCATGAAAATAAAAATAAAATCTTATGTTTATATGCTAAAAAGAGGACACTTAATAAAGTCTTGCATATAAAGTTAAGAAGTCTAAAAAAATGATTCTTATCTAGAAGAAAATTTTGAATAAAGAATAGAATGGCAAATTCTGAAAAGGTCCAGATCTATGACATTCAAAATTATTATATGTATTTACTCAATACAAACAGTTCATGGAGTGATAACACCAGGGCAAAGTTTGCTCATTGATGGAGATAGAACTTCAGTGAAATTTGAAAAATCAGGTAACTTACATTTGAAGTTATATAGTCTGAGGAAACAGGACTATTTCAGAGCTCTGTATGTGTGAAAGTACAAGAGAAGAGACACAGCATTAGTCTTTCTTCCTGAGGTGCAGGGGAGAGGGCATGACTTAGAAAGGAAGGGTTGTGAGCAGAAACAAGGATTCAACACTGATAAAATCCACCTGGTTTTATAACAAAATGTCTACAGAAGGGGAGTATCCTGGTTAAATGCAACAATGCATATACTGATTCTTATATGGTGGCAATGTGGGATGTTTGAGCCATGCCTACTCTACGATAACATTAATCTCAATTCACAATAACAAAACAAAGAAAAATCTCCTTCCATCCAGTCTATTAGAAAATTTGCATCATGGCACATTTATTTTAACATGATTTCGCAATTATACGTATGCTTAAGTGATAATTCACAAATGTGAGGTCTTAAAGAGATTATAAGTGATTTTGCTTATGAATGTCAGGATTCTACTCAGATTTCTTTGGGCAAAGCCACTTAAATTGAAATGATCCCTAGCCGACTGACATCTTCTCCATAACCAGTCTTCAAAATGTTTCATGTTAACACTATACCTGAAATCCAGCTGGCTCACACTCAATTATAATAAAAATCCAAAGTGTTGCTAAGTGACTAGGGAATAGAATATGAAATTCTAACAAGAAATATTCCCTCACCCTTGATTGAGGAGAGTACTGCACAGATGGTCAAGGTGATGTGCATTCTTGGGCCCTTTAAAGACTAATTTCTTCTCAATTCCTACATAGAAATAATGCTTAATATTCAAAAATAATGTGTCATCTTTAATCTCTGATTTAAAGTGCCCATTATTAACTCCTACTATAATTTAGGTTTTTAAGTGACGCATTCATCCTTGCCTCTAGTTTAGATTACTGCATGAACTTCCAATTCTACTACAAGCAGAAGTTTCTGGAGCAGTTATAGTTCTTTAAGAGGACAAGAACAGTGAGGTCACATCACATCAGTACTTCCTGCCCTGTACTGATACCGATCAAATTCTGAAAATAATTTAAGGTTTCAGTCCTTAGCCTTAGGGCACAAAACTCGATAGAATCTAGCAATTTCAGAAACCTTATCATGTTCGACACCATATTACTCATAGCAACTATTTTCAGCAAGCAGTCTGTAGTATTGATCCTAAAACTGAAATGGACGAGATTTTAGGTCAGAATATGTCTTTCAAATCAATGAAATTGTGGAAATTAGTTTGAAAACTTCTATCAGGACATTAGAACATTTTCAAAGAAACTGGCAACAATTTAGCAGGTTCATTCTTTCATTCATTTATAAAAATACCCATTTTCAAGCCATAACTCTATTCAGTTCCCTCTTCCATTTCTAACAAGAGTTATTTCAGGTTCTCCAAAGCCCCTCCTCCATTCATGCAGCTTACTTCTGCCTGTCTTTACCTCATACCTGACTAGACAATTCTAAAGTCAGAAACACCCTCTGCTTGTGGCCCTCATCACACCCAATCATGTTTATATCCAAGTGTTTCTCAAGATTCACATTTGCAAATAATGACTATTTAAAAATAGTTCAGGGGCGCCCGAATCTGTGCATGGCTCAGATGGTTAAGCGTCTGCCTTTGGCTCAGGTCATGATCCTGGGGTCATGGGATCGAGCCCCGCATCAGGCTTCCTGCTCAGCAGAGTCTACTTCTCCTTCTGCCCCTACTGTTCCTCCTGCTCGTGCTCTCTTGCTCTCTCTGTCAAATAAATAAATAAAATCTTTTAAATAAAATAAAATAAAATAAAAATAAAAACAGTTCAAACAGCAAAGCTATTTATTAAATATATTAACTCAATTTCTCTATCTCTCTCTCCATCTCTTTCTATCTTTTTCGCCAACTGAACATGAAAAGGGAAGCCGGTAGCCATCATGGCCACTGGCTGCTATCTTTTAACTATAACGTGAAGTCAGACTTAGGCTTAAACCAAAAATAAGGGCAGCAAGCAAACAGAGAGAAAGAATCTTGAAGAGATGGCTACCTGGACCTCAGAGTCATTAGCCTGGACAATAGGCATCCAACATCAGCCCATGAGGCCATGTGTTTCCTACCAAACTGATCCCATCTCAGAGAGTGGATTTTGCTTAATTGTAAGCAATATCCTGAGCTATCACCGGGAAAGGTGTGCTGGGGTGGCTTTTGGAAAGTTTTACTCATTCTTAAAGACAAAAAAAGTAGAAAAAAGATCTTGTCTGCTTCTATCCATGAGAATACTCTCAAAAAAGCAGAACTACACCTATTCATTTCTTTGAAATGGGGGAACAAAACTCTCAACAAACTAGATATAGAAGGGAAGTTCTTCAACCTGATAAAAATACCTACAAAAAACCTATACATCATACTTAATGGTACAATAATGAATGGTGTCTTCCTAAGATTGAGAACAAGGCAAGGATAGCAACTTTCACCATTTTCATTCTGCATTGTACTGAAGATTCTACCCAAGACTATCAGGAGAAGAAAGAAATATAGATATCTTTTTTAAAAGTTATATAGGTTGTAAAAGAAGGATTAAAATAGTTTTTATTCACAGATGACATGACTCTGTTTTTAGAAAATCCAAAGAAATATCTGTCTAGAAATACACACACTAGAAGTAATAAACAAGCATAGCAAGGCTGCAGGATACTGATCAATACATAAAAGAAGTAAAAGTTTATACACTGATATACAAAATAAAAAGGATCCAAAGGAAAGGAGAATCATTTTTGTGTTCATGGATTGAAAGACTCAATATTATTAAGATGGCAATTCGCCCCAAAAAGATCTAATGCAGTTCCTACCAGAATAGTTGCAGATGTTTTTACTGAAATTCATAGTCTGATACTAAAATGTATATGGAAAGGTAGAAGACCCAGAAAAGTTAAAATAATCCTGAAATATAACAAAATTGGAGGGCTTGACTTCTTGATTTAAAACTTATTACAAAACTATAGTAATCAAGACACTATGGTATTGGCATAAGGATAGATATATAGATCAGTGGAACAGAATTGACCTTCCTAAAATAACTCTTACTTTTCTTGTTAATTGATTTTGGCAAAATTTCCAAGATAATTCACTGGAGTAAGGATACTGTTTTCAACAATAGAATATTTCCCTCCCTCTACTGGTTTGGAAGTTGTCTCTAGTTTATATCTCAGTGATAGCTCTATTTTACTACACTTACTAGAAATAGAGACTGCTAGATTTCTAACCAATATTCATACTTTTAGTCTCTTGTTCAAAAAGAATCTTGATTTAATTGAAGACTGTTTGAAAACCCTACTCTTCAATTTTCTGTGAAATTTCAGCAAATATGATTAGGTTTAAAGAGAGTATAGGTGGAAATTTGGGGTTGAGGCTTCCTTTAAAGAGAGGTCAGAATTAACTGGAAGGCCATTTGCCTTTGACACTTCTTACTACATTATTTTGTTGTCTTGATACTTGGCAAGTGGCCATGATGGGAAAAGATTTGGTCACTGACTTTCAACCAAATGCAAAAGATAGCAGGGCAGAGAGTCTGGATTTCTGATAACAATAAGAAGCAGCCATCTCTGCCTTGGACTTTCTACCTCTTGTCTTATTTTATGTGATAGAAAATATACCCCTAACCTGCTTAAAACATTTATTTTAGATCTCTGTCACAAAAGGCCAAATACAGTTCTTAATAATATATTAAAAAGATCTATTCATAAAATCCATTAACCTGTCATATTTTACATTTTATTTTCTATCTGAATCTACTACGGAGATTCTTCTAGTTTATAATTTTTTTTCATATGTACATGATCTATCAATTAACCGATTCATTGTGTTGTACTTAATTCGTTTCTAAATTTTTACTTTTAAAAGTTTTGTTCTGTTCTTTTTCAAATTTGATTTGAAGATACATTTGCTTATTGCTCACTCTTCTTAGGTTTATCTCTCAATTTTCTGAACATTTCATGTGATATATATATATCTGATAACTATTTTCTTTCGTCCATTTTTTTTTAAAGATTTTTTTTTTATTTATTTATTTGAGACAGAGAGAATGAGAGAGAGAGAGAGAGCACATGAGAGGGGGTAGGGTCAGAGGGAGAAGCAGGCTCTCTGCCGAGCAGGGAGCCCGATGTGGGACTCGATCCCGGGACTCCAGGATCATGACCTGAGCCGAAGGCAGTCGCTTAACCAACTGAGCCACCCAGGCGCCCCTTTCGTCCATTTTTATTGAGATATAATTGACATACAACTTTGTATTAGTTGAAAGTATATGACATAGTGATTTGATAAATGTATATATTGTAAAATTATTGCCACAATGAGTTTAGTTAATATCCATCACTCACATAGCTACCAAATTCTTTTTCTTGTGATAAGATCTTTCAAGATCTACCCTATAAGCAACTTTCGAATACATAATACAGTACTGTTAGTCATATTCATTATGCTGTACATGGTATCCCCAAAGCATACTGATCTTAACACTGTACATTTGTATCTTTTGATCACCTTCAGTCATTTCACCTAACCCGTGCCCCTTGCCTCTGGCAAATACTAATCTGCTTTGTTTCTATAAGTTTGGTATTTTTGTATTCCACATATAAGTGAGATGATACAATACTTAATGTGCATGGAAACAATCATCCATGCTGTCACAAATGGCAGCATCTGTGTTCATCAGGGAAAGTGGTCTGTAATTTTCTTCTTTTGTGTGTGTGAAGAAAATAATGAAGGTCAAAGTGGACATAAATGAAATAGAGTGCAAAATTACAATGTTCCTAAGGAGGATGAAGTGATACTGAGTCGAGCAGCATCAGCCCCAGGGAAGCAGCTGCAGAAACCTGTCTCAAGTGTTTTCTTTCTGGCAAGAGGTCAAACATCAGAATATTGTAATCAGCTAGTTCACTAATGTGGTGATCAAAAGAAAGACAAAATGGGCCATGTATTTATAGGCATTCCTTTAGGTAATGGTTTTCAAAGTGTGGGCCCTAGAATAACAGCATCAGCATCAATTTAGAACATTAGAAATGCAAATTCTTGAGCCCTGGCACAGACTTACCAAACTGAAACTCTGGGGAAGGGACTCAGCAATCTAGCTGTTTGGGTGACAGTGATACATGCTAAATTTGAGAAACACTGTCCCAGGGATTTCTCGAATCTTTTCCGAAAAGGAATAGGCATCTGGAAAAAAGACTGTATTTTAAGCAACTAAGCAGAATGATACCTTTGAAGGAAAGTCAGTGAAACCTTGCATTAAAGTAGTAGACTGGTAAGGTCTGGGCATATGAGTTATATAATTAATATGACTTCATTTTAATCCATTTCTAATTAGTCATGATGATTCTCAGTGGCAGAAAGTTACTGAAGTTTTTTTGCAATTTAGGAAATTATCTACTAAAATTCCTTTTTAAAATACAGAGCAATTATTTTTAAAATGTATTATTATATTAAAAGTTCAAAATTAGTCAAAAGAGACTCCTGAGGTCGAGTTTTACATTTCTACAAATGAATTCAGCATCTCCTCAAAATTATTTAAGCTATATTTCTGCAAACAAAAATGTAAGCATAATAAAACATGGCAGCTTGGTCATTAACTATTTGCTCTCTCACTCTAATTGTTATTCAGAATAAAAGTAACATCTACCAATAAATGCATGTTTTTTTATTATGTTCAGTTAGCCAGCATATAGTACATCATAAGTTTTTGTTGTAGTGATCAACGATTCATTAGTTGTGTATAACATAAATGCATGATTTTAAACAGCTTCACAGATTAGCACTGCATTCACTGGTCACGTGGGACATCTTAACAGTACATGCTAGAAATACATGACTAAGGGCTGCCTGGCTGGCTCAGTCCATACAGCATGTGACTCTTGATCTTGGGGTTTTGAAATCAAGCCCTACATTGGACAGAAAACTTACTTAAAAGAAAAAAATACATAGCTAAGTTTGAGAGTATATCTAAAAGTTATGTCTTTGCAAATGGTTAGGATGTAAAATTTGATACTAACACAGTAAAATCAGAGTCAGTTGTGTGATTTTTATTACACTTGCCACGTTATCTCAGCTGTACACATCTCATATCTTGAGGCTACATTCAGATAAAATAGTGGTAACATCTCTCTTCTGTGTATCAACCAATAGATAAGCCAGCTAGAAACCTTTCATCTTCTCCATTTCCATCCCTCCTTCAGTGTGATATCTGTCTTTCTTAAGATTATTTATTTCAGAGAGAGACAGAGAGAGAAAGAGAGCACGCACCCGCGGTGGGGCGAGGGAGGGGAGGGGCAGAGGAAAAGGGCTAGAGAGTCTTTTTTTTTTTTTTTTTAAGATTGTATTTATTTATTTGAGAGAGAGAGTGAGTGAGAGAGAAAGAGCACAAGCAGAGGGAGAAGCAAGCTCCCCGCTGAGCAGAGAGCCCAATGTGGGGCTGGATCCCAGGACCCTGAGATCATGACCTGAGCCCAAGGCAGACGCTTAAATGGCTGAGCCACCCAGACAGTCCTAGTAATCGCTTTTTTAAAAAATCAAATAGAATATTTGTGCAAGGCCATTTTTTATTATATTCTTTTAAGATGTAATTCCACCAAGCATGAGCGAAAACTTGTATACTGCATGCATCAAAAATGGGCCATTATAATTATTTTGAATCTTTCTTTTTTTAAATTTTTTTTATTCTTATGTTAATCCCCATACATTACATCATTAGTTTTAGATGAAGTGTTCCATGATTCATTGTTTGTGCATAACACCCAGTGCTCCATGCAGAA